>NC_056744.1:834623515-834808515 GCF_019279795.1 Protopterus annectens
ACACACACACAGAAGCACAAAACACACATGTACATTCGCGGAGGCTCTCAGTAAAAACCTGCCCAAGCAACAGGGACCTCCAAAGCAGAAATGCAAGCAACCTCCACCCCCCCCCCCAACACAACCCAAATGACACATAGCCCACAAACTCAGTGTGCCACTCAACCACAGCCCATAAGGCATAACAATGTACCCAACACTCTAGTCATAGGTGAGTCTATAGTCAGGCACACTGATGTTCCACTCACCAGGCCAAACAAGGAGAAAGTTACTGTCCGCTACCTGTCTGATGCCAGGATCCGCCACATAACCCATGCACTCAGGGCACTCCACAGCAAGTACAAATATGACTCTGTCATTGTCCATGTTGGTGTGAATGACCTGAGATGTACCTCCCTGGACTACATGAAAAGGGACATGGAGTAGCTGTCCGATCTTGTAGCCCAGGCAGGTATGACCCTAGCCTTGAGTAGCATCCTGTCATCACCCAGAATGTTACCACAGTACAAGGACAAAATGATTGACTTCAACAATTGGCTAAGCTTCTGGTGTCATTCTAAGGGGATCCAGTATCTGTCTGCCTGGGATGACACGATCGACAAACCACGATGCTTTGCCAGAGATGGCCTGCACCTGTCGTCCCTGGGATTCTGGATGCTGGCTAAGGCTCTAGCCACCCCTATAGTGCCTTTTTTAGGCAAGGTTCAAATGACAAATTCACCACCGTAACAGGTACAAACAAGAAGAATCTGAGGGTATTGCTACTCAATGCTAAACCTCAAAATGCACTCACTCAGGGCACTCTTTAAAATGGAGAACATCGACATCTGTGCAATGACAGAGACCTGGTTCACGGCTCTAGAGAGTACCCCTGCATTACCAGGCTATAATTCATACCACACCTTTCGGCCACCTAACCTGGACCAAAACATTAAAGGCGGAGGCGTGTCCATATTCATTAAGGATATCCACACCTCCAGGCTAGTTGCTCAGCATAATGCATCCGAGATTATCCATGTGCAACTAACTCTGGGCAAGATTGCAATGCAAATTGTAGCTTGCTACAGATCCCCACCATGCCCCAGGATTCCCACTCCTCATTTCTTGATGCACTAGAAAATATTAGGGTACAACCTAACTCCCTAATAATGGGTGATTTCAACTATTCCACCATTAACTGGGAAAACTACTCATGCACCAACTCTTGTGTTCAACGTTTTCTGGAAATCATAAATTCCAATGCCTTGGATCAGCTTATCCACACCCCACCAGGGGCAGCAATATCCTAGACCTGGTTATTACCAACATGGGCAACCGGTGCTCCACACCAGAGGTCAAATCCTCGTTGGCCAGATCCGACCACAAGATAATCACCCTAGACATCCACATCCCTCCCCCACCCCCCGTTAGGGAAACCACAGTAAAAAAATTTCTCCAAAGCCAACTTCACGCTTCTTAAGACAGAAGTGGCAAACTTCACAACACCCATGCTGACGGACAGTAGAGGTATGACTGAATCCTACACAAATGCACTTTATAAGAACTTACACGAGTGCATGGATCGTGCAATCCCTAACAGAACCAAGATGCTATCCTCCAAAAAAGGAAGCCAATCTCATGGTCCCCTGCCATAAACAAACTCTACAACAGAAGAAAGAAACTGTTGCAAAAAAGAGTGAAATCCCATGATTGGAGAAACTCCCTGGTCAGCCTCAGTAAGAAGCTGAGATCCCTCATAAAATCCTCCAAAGCTAGTTCCGAAAACAAAATCGCCACTGACTCTAAAGACAACCCAAAGCATCCTATAGCTATGTCAAGAATCTCAATGGCAACACTCAGATCTGCTCTGAGTTACAGCATAATGGCACTAAATATACAGACCCAACTGATATTGCCAACATCCTGGCAGATAGGTTCAGTGCTAACTTTACCCCCTGTCATCCCCTAAAGGGCCCATCTGTATACCAGAAGAATGCAAAGTTCCTGTAATCACGGCTGCACAGGTAAAAAAACACACTATCCAAAGCCAAGAACACAGCATCTATGGGACCTGACAAACATCCCAGGCTGTGTTCTACATGAACTACAGAATGAACTGGCACCCCACCTAAGTACCATGTTCAATCATAGCCTCACCTCAGGCTATGTGCCCATTGAATGGCGCACAGTGATGGTTATCCCACTCCACAAAGGGGAAGCCACCACAGACCCCAGAAACTACTGCCCCATTAGCCTAACGAGCCTGGTCTGCAAGGCTATAGAATGTATCATCATGGAACTTATAAACAATGACATTGGTAATCTCCAAACTCAGGACCCCACCCAGTTCAGGTTTGTAAAAGGTAGCTCTGGTCTCCTAAACCTGATAGACTTCTTTGAAGCAGTCACCAAAGCTGTAGATGAGGGTAAGGTGGCTCACACAGCCTGTCTAGATCTCGCCAAGACTTTCGACACCATCCCCCACTCTGGAATTATAGATAAACTCACTAAACTAGGTATAAATCCCTATGCCACAAGATGGGTTGCCAACTGGCTCACTGACAGAACCCACACTGTGAAAGTAGCAGACTGTAATTCCAACTTCAGACCAGTGACAAGTGGAGTACCGCAGGGTTCAGTCCTGGGACCTGCCCTGTTTGGTATCTACTTCTGTGAAGTACAGGCCAACATAGAAGGTCTTTGGCTAACGAAGTTCGCAGATGACTGGAAACTAGGAGCCATAATCAAAACTCCAAAAGATGTGGACATCCTACAAAAGGGCCTCTCTGAGACAGATGCCTGGTGTCAAGGCAATGGCTTCAAGCTCAATGCCAAAAAGTGCATGGTCATCGCTTTTGGTAAAAACTCTGTACCCATGAACTACGACATAGTTATACTTAACACTGAAAGTATGATATGAGATCTTGGGACACAGGTGGACAGCAGTCTCTCCTTTGATAATCACATTGCCACAGTAGTCAGGAAATCCTTCTACGTGGCACACCTCATCACAAAAGGTTTCTCATCCAGGAAAAAAAGAGGTCATTGTTCCCCTCGTGACTCATTAAACCCATTATAGAGTACAGTGCCCCTTTTGGTATGTACCTCACAAGACATCTACAACTACTGGAAAGGCCACAGAAATACCTCACAGAGGATTACCGGCCTCAAACAGATGCCCTACGCAGTCCATCTCAAAAAACTGCAGCTTTACTCTGTCACATATCGCCTACTCAGAGGTGATCCCTGCCTAACCCTCAATGCTATGTCAGACCCAGAGCTTTTAGACATGCTCTACTTAAAGAAATCCCAATCCCTGTGAGCTACATGCTCTAGGGACCTAAACCTTGTTACCACAATAAGCAAAACATGCTGGAGGGATAGATTCCTGTCCCAGACACTTCCCATACTCTGGAACAAACTACCTATCTATAACAAACAAAGCTCCTCATTAGCACTCTTCAAGAAAAGTCTTGATGATTGAATGGGAGATAGGAAATTCACCCCGGGGATCACTTCTGTGGCTCTGCTTGACAGTGGCACAGGAAAATAATTTTCTTGGGTGGCAAAAGCCAGGTACCTTTTGGCTAGGCTTATATGGGCCCCAGGGTCAATAGCCTAGTTACCTACCTATGAACCTATGATCAACTCTACAACTGAAGGAAGAAACTGATGCGGAATAAGATGATGTCCCAAGACTGGAAAAACTCCCTTGTCAGCCTCAACAAAAAGTTGAGATCCCTCATCCAATCCTCTAAAGCTAGCTATGAAAGCAGAATTGCAGCAGATAGTAAAAGACAACTACAAGGCCTTCTACAGTTATGTAAAGAATCTCCATGGCAGTACCCAGATTTGCCAATATACTGACCGACCAATTCAGTGCCAACTTTACCCCCCCCCCCCCAAGGACCAATCACAATACCGGTAGCTTGCTAGGCACCCAGTATTACTGCTGCACAGGTTAAAACAGTACTGTCCAAGGCCAAGAATACAGCTTCTATGGAACCTGAAAATATCCCTGGCTGTGTTTGTACATGAACTACAGAGTGAACTGGCACCAAACCTGTGTGCCCTGTTCAAGTCACAGCCTCACCTCAGGCTTTGTCCTTACCAAATGGTGCACTGCTACAGTCATTCCTCTCCACAAAGGAGGAGCAACTACAGACCCTGGGAACTATCGCCCCATTAGCCTGATGAGTCTGATGTGCAAAGCTATACAACACATCATCATGGACCTAATAAGCAAGGATATTGGAAATCTCCAAACTCTGGATCCCACACAGTTTGGTTTTGTGAAGGGTAGATCATGCCTGCTCAACCTGGTCGATTTCTTTGAGTCGATCACCAGAGCTGTAGATGAAGGCAAGGTGGTTCAGCCTACCTTGATCTGGCCAAGGCCTTTGATACCATTCCCCACTCAGGAATCATAGAAAAACTCACTAAGCTAGGCATCAACCCCTATATCACTAGGTGGGTTGCAGACTGGCTTACAGGTAGAACCTACAGTGTGAAAGTAGCTGACTCCAAGTCAGACTGCCAACCAGTCACGAGTGGAGTCCCACAAGTTTCGGTCCTGGTACTCTCCTGTTTGGTATCTACTTCTCTGAAGTGCAGGCCAACATGAAGGGACTCTGGCTGACAAAGAAGTTCACAGACGATTGCAAGTTGGGAGCGATTAACTCCCCAAGTGATGTTGACATCCTGCAGAAAGGCCTCACTGAGACCAACGACTGGTGTCAGAACCATGGCCTTAAGCTCAATGCCAAAAGATGTGTCTTCATCCCCTTTGGGGAAAAACTCGGTTCCCATGAGTTACCACATCGATGGTAGTCCACTGAACACAGAAGGCGTTATAAGAGATCTGGGAACACAGGTTGACAGCAACCTCTCTTTTGACCACCACATTGCCACTGTGGGCAGAAAGTCCTTTATTGTGGCACATCTCATTATTAAGGGTTTTACATCCAGGAAGAAAGAGGTCATTGTCTCCCTCTACTCTTCCCCCAATAGGCCAGTCATTGAGTGCAATGCCCCATTTGACATGTGCCTCACTAGACACCTGCAACAACTGGAGAGGCCACAAAAGTACCTCACAAAGATGATCCTAGGCCTTAGACAGTTGTCCTGTATGGGCAGACTCAAACGACTCTAACTATTCTTTGTCTCATATTGCCTACTTAGAGGTGATCTCTGCTTGACTTACAAAGCCATGTCTGACCCAGCCCTGTTTAGAAGTGCTACATCTAAAGAAATCCCAGTTGCTCTACAGCACACACTCCAGAGGCCTCAACCTAATTACCACAATCAACGGAACATGCTGGAGGGACAGTTTCATAACCCAGGGACTGCCCATACTATGGAATAGACTTCCCATACAAGTCAAACAGAGCACTTCACTGGCCGTCTTCAAGAGAAATGTTGATGAGTGGATGGGAAATAGAAAATTCACCCCAGGGATCACTCCAGTGGCTCTATTCGACAGAGGCACTGGGAACTAATATTAGAAGGTACGATGCCAAGTTAATCCTATGAGCTAGGCTTGCAAAGGCTCCAGGGCCATGAGCCTAGTACACACCTGTGAATAATGCATTAGTTAAAACTCATCTCTTTATGTCCGAAAAAAATTATTACAAATTCTGTCCTTTAATTTACAGTTAGTTTTGCCTATGTAGATGGCTTTACAGCCCTCGCATAAAACAAGACATTCCTCGTATCACAAGTTATGGTACCATTAAAATATCTTTTTTATTAATTGAATGTTCAGAACTGTCCATTGCTCCCTTTCTTTATACACTCACAAAAGAAAGGCAACAGGGAAATGTACCTCTCTCAGAATTAGTCTAGAATTACATTTCTGCTCCTTATAACATACTTATTTTTTTAAATTCAGTACTTTTCTATATCTAAAATGTGGAATTTCCAAGGAATCCTTTACCAATAGTTTCATAGTATAGTACTAGGCTATCTGTCCTAGGGCATTTATAAGCCTAGCCAAAGTGTATGTGGCTTTCGCCACCCCATGTAATGATACAAAAGTGTACAATTTAAATTAAATTTAGTTTACTGTGCCTCTTATCTAGCAATGACACAGAGATGACCCCCGGAATAAACCTACGATCACCCATCCATTCGTCCAGATCTCTCTTGAAGAGAGTCAGTGAGGGGCTCTGCCTAACATGGACAGGTGTCCTGTTCCAGAGTGCGAGAAGCCTTTGGGTTATGAATCTGTCCCTCCAGCATGTCCTATTCATATTTGTGCTGAGGTTTAGATCTTTAGCTCTCATGGCTCTGATGGATTTGGATTTTTTGAGGTGGAGCATGTCCATTAATTCTGAATTGGACATGGCCTTGTACGTAAGGCACAGATCACCTCTGAGCAGGTGGTATGCTACTGAATAGAGCTGGAACTTTTTCAGTCTGGCAGCATATGACATATGCTGAAGACCCTTGATCCTCTTGGTAAGGTACTTTTGGGGTCTCTCCAGCTGCTGCAGGTGCCGGGTGAGGTACATACCAAATGGGGCATTGTACTCAATCATAGGCCTGATAAGGGAGGAATATAAGGGTACAATGACATCCTTTGATCTGGATGTGAATCCCTTCATGATGAGGTGGGCAAGGTAGAAAGTCTTTCTAACCACTTTGGCAACGTGGGTGTCAAATGAGCGGTCACTGTCAACTTGGGTCCCCAGGTCTCTGATTACTTTTTCCGTACTTAATGGATTACCACCTATGTGGTAATTTGTGGTTACTTTGTTTTTTCCAAAGGGAATGACTATACATTTTTTGGCATTTAGTTTAAGGCCATGACTCTGGCACCAGTCATCGTTTTCTGTGAGGTCCTTCTGGAGGATGCATGTGTCAGCTGGTGTGTCGACTATGGCGCCTAGTTTGCAGTCGTCTGCGAACTTTGTCAGCCACAACCCCCCTATGTTTGCCTGCACATCTGAGAAATAAATGCCGAACAAGAGGGGTCCCAAGACAGAGCCCTGTGGGACTCCACTTGTGACTGGCTTAGAGTCTGACATAGCTCCAGCTATTCTGACTTTGTGGGTCCTGTCCTTTAGCCAGTTTGCAACCCATCTTGTGACAAACGGGTTTACATTTAAGCTGTTGAGCTTGTCTATGATGCCTGAGTGGGGTATTGTGTTGAAGGCTTTTGCCAGATCCAGGTAGGCTGTATGAACTGCTTTGCCTTCATCGATGGCTCTAGTGACTGTTTCAAAAAAGTCCACCAGGTTTAAAAGACAGGATCTGCCTTTTACAAAGCCGAACTGGGTAGGGTCAATTGTCTGTAGGTCCCCGATGTCTTTGTTTGAGTTCCATAATGATCCTTTCCATAGCTTTGCAGACCAGGCTGGTCAAGCTTATGGGGTGGTAGTTTCCAGGGTCTGTAGAGGTGCCACCTTTGTGGAGTGGGACCACTGTAGCTGTACGCCAGTGTTCAGGGTTGTATCCTGTAGCAAGGCTAAGATTAAACAGTGTTCTTATGTGCAGGTTTAGCTCCTCTAGGAGTTCACGTAGCACGCAACCCGGGACACCGTCAGGTCCCATGGATGCTGTATTTTTAGCTTTGCTGAGGGCAGCTCTCACCTGGACATCTGAGATTTCAGGGAGGTTGCATTCAGCTGAGATATTTATTTCATCTTTTGGGGGAGAGGGAGGGGAGAAATTTGCACTGAACCTGTCCGCCAGTATGTTGGCAATATCTGTGGGTTCAGTGTATTTTTTGCCATTATGAACTAACTCTGCACATATCTGAGGGTTTCCGCCCAGGTTTTTAACATAACTGAAGAAGGCCTTGTGATCATCTTTAGTGTCCTTAGCAATTTTTCTCACGAAGTTGGCCTTTGATGATTTTATTAGTGAACGTAGTTTTTTGCTAGTGCTGATCAGGGATGCCTTCCCTTTATGGGATTTTGTTCTGTCTTGCAGTATCTTCCTTCTCTTGTTATAAAGTTTGTTTATGGCTGGGGTCCACCAGATAGGATGTCTGCCTTTGGTGGAAAGGGTCTTGGTTTTATTTGGGATTGCATGATCCATGCATTCTTTGAGATGCCCGTAGAAAGCATTTGTGAAGGATTCAGCAGTGTGGGATGTGGTTTCCACTGGGCCAGGGGGCTTGAAGGATACCATTTCAGTCCTAAGGAGTGTAAAGTTGGCTTTTGAGAAGTTTCTCACTGTGGTCTTTTGTTCTGGGGGTGGAGGTGGGATATGAATATCTAGGGTTATTAGTTTATGGTCTGATCTCACTAGTGAGGGGTATACTTCCGGTGTTGAGCATTTTGTCCCCATGTTTGTGATGATCTGGTCAAGTATATTATTTCCCCTTGTGGGGGAGGTGACTAGTTGTTCCATCGCATTTGAGTTGATGAATTCCAGGAACCTTTGGGCTAGGGTGTTGGGGCTTGACTAATGCACCCAGTCTATGTTTGGGTAGTTGAAGTCTCCCAATATGATGGTATTTGGTGAGACATTCATATCTTCCAGTGTCTTCAGGAAGGCTGAATGGAGTTCCTGAGATTGTGAGGGTGGTCTGTAGCATGCTACAAGTTGTATAGCAGTTTTGCCTATGGTTAGTTGCACATGGATGGTCTCCGATGCTTCATGCATTGCCACTAACCTGGAGGTATGGGTGTCTTTAATGAATATGGACACTCCCCCTCCTTTTGTGGTTCGGCCCAGGTTTTGGGGCCGGAATGCATGATACGAGGTATAACCTGGTAGGGCTGGGGTGCTCTCAGGAGCCTTGAACCAGGTTTCAGTTACTGCACAGACATTGATGTTCTCCATACTGAGGAGTGCTTTGAGAGCCTGCATCTTGAGATTTAGACTTCTGGCGCTGAGCAGCATTACCCTTAGTTTTTTTCCTTTATTGTTTTCTAAGGTGGTGGGTTTGTCTTTTGAGCCTTGCCTAAAAAAGGCACTATGGGGGTGGCAAGAGCCTTAGCCAATATCCGGAAGCCCAGTGGTGACAGGTGCAAGCCATCCCTTGCGAAGCAGCATGGCTTGTCCAGCATGTCGCCCCAAGCAGACAGACATTGGATCCCCCTAGAATGACACCAGTAATTGAGCCAATTATTAAAGCTGATAATCTTGTCTTTGTATTGTGGCATCATTCTTGGTGAGGGCAAGATGCTGGTCAGGGTCATACCGGCCTGGGCTACATAATCAGAGAGCTCCTCTATGTCTCTTTTCATGTAGTCCAAGGAGGTACGTATCAGGTCATTCACGCCGGCATGGACAATGACGGAGTCATATTTGTACTTGCTTTGGAGTGACCTGAGTGCTTGTGTTATGTGGCGGATCCTAGCTCCTGACAGGCAGCTCACCGTTACCCTCTCTTTGTTCAGCCTGGTAAGCGGGACATCAGTGTGTCTGACTATAGAGTCACCTATTACTAGAGTATCAGGCATGGTGTTTAACCTTAAGGGCTGTGATTGTTTGACACACTGACTTTGTGTACTATGTGTTGCATGTGCAGAGTTTTGAGGTGGTGTTTTCTCGGATGTCTGCTTTGGGAGCCTCTGTTGTTTCAGTAAGTTTTTTATTAGAGCCTCCGAGTATGTCTTTGTGTTATTATGTGTTTGGTTTGCAGTTGTGGTTGGTTTATGTGAGACTGGGTTTGTTGTGTGTGTGGTTACCTTCTCCTTCTGTCTGGTCTTGCTAGTCCTGTGTTGAGAGAGTTCAGCCTCCAGTTTGGCTATATAGTTGCATCTCTCACATGTGTTTGTGTTTGTTGGGAGGAGGAGAGGGGGTTGTCTGTGTACATGAGACAATTGTAACATTGTCTCAGGATTCCCAGATTAACCAGCTGAACTGGAGAGGACGTCAGTAATATACCACTTGACATGCCAGAATAGTATAAGGGGGTGATGTGTAACTGGGTCAGAGAGAGGACTTTGAAGGGAAGTGGGTATTAGCACGGGTTGTAGGTGGATGTAGTGCTTACATTAGTTTAAGGGTGCTTCACTTAAAAGAAAGGTTTTAGGAGCAAGTGCTAGGCTTATGATAAAGCGAATAGACTGATTTTGTTGAAAGTAGAGCTTTCTTAAGGGAAAAATTGAAGTGCAGACTTGGCGGAGCCAGGAATAGTTTAAGCCTGTTTAACCGGCACTGCACTATGCGCACAATCGCGCAAAGCTGCGCAAACACGGATTTTAAACAGGGAACTTCAAAAGAGCTGGAAATGGTCCAAAACGACCAATTACTACAAGCTCTTATGCTGAGGTCACTCCTCCAGGGACAGATAGGCTGCTCAAGGCTCTCCACTCCCACTGGTGAGCAAAGAAACTTCCTTCTATCCAAGTAAGGCAATGGACAACACAGGAACTACACCACAGTCCAGAATAAGCAAAGCCTGTGTACTGGTCTAATCTAGTCGAAAAAGGCAGGAAAACAAGGGTTTTTTTTTTTGTTTTTTTAGGTTAAAAAGTACACAGAAATGCAGGAAAAACAGTAATAAATCACTTACACAGGCTAGCTCACTTTAGTGGGTAGCCTCAACAGTTAAATTTAACAACAAACTTTTGACCAAATGTAACTTTAAGTGCAGATAATGTACAATGCAAAAAACAGGTAATAAAGCAGTTTAAACTTGTTCAACTCTTGCGATATAAACCAATTCTTTTTAATAACATCCTGCAACCCTCTAGAATGGGCATTATATGTATGCATATGTCTAATATATGTATTGTTCCTCCTAGTTTCCACTTCTTATATTCCCAATCTGTCTACAAAGGTGGGTCAGCACCTTTCATCTCATTTATTCATTATAAAGTGATGTTGTCTTTCAACATATTTACTGTAATATCCTCTGTGTAAAAACTTTTCTTTCATTACAGTTTATTGAACCTTCATTATAGCATAATTTATATTAAGCTTATCCAACCTCGCATTCTAACTTTTACAGATGGTGGAGAACATGAAGGATGAATGCATTCTAGATCTTTGTAGTAGTGTATTTTGGTTTGTTTCTTTTCTATATCCCAGAGTAGTTAAATCACCATTTTCCAATTTTGTCAAGGTAATGTTTAAAAAATTAATGTCATTTGTGGAAAATATAGACTTAAAAGTTAAAAAGACAACCGTTGTAGTAAAAAATTGAATAAATAATGTAATACCTGTTCTGTTGCCTTCCCATATCAAAAACAAGTGTCATCAACAAACCATTTGTGGAAGAATACCATATAAAAACATATTGGTGTGTGAAAAAAATAAAATATTTTTCCCATTGAGATAAAACTATGTTGGTATATGTATTAGCTACAGGTATCATTATACATAAAAACATTATTAGCAAATACCAAGTCCAGAAGATTACATATCGTATTAAACATAGTTTTTTTAATGTAGAGTTGGACCTCAAAACATTCAGACAGAAATTAATACTAAAATTATTATGAATAACAGTAAAATGGAGTCTATATCCATTGTCACCATAGTATAATTATTAAGGTGATTACCATTAGACCAAATATATAATTGTTCTAAAAATTACTAATATTTAATGAAGGAGTGGGGAACTGTAGCCCTACAGCAACATTTTTTTTCTGTATGGAATCTGTTTGTTTTGTGGATGTTCAGGAGGTCACATAGGACCCAGATCCTTTGCGGCTGTGTAGGCCAGAAAGAGGTCCACTTTCCAGAGTTTATAGGAAACATGAAACTGTACATAGTTTTTGGTTTCTTTAATGTTTTTATTGTAACATAAATTCTGGGAAAATATGACATGGGTATAAACTGAGATGAGAGGCTGCAATTGCATACGAGTTCAGGCTACCAAACACATATGCAAATAAGTTAATAGTTGGAAACGTATTCAGCTGTCATGTAGAATATGTGAAAGTAATAGCATCTTATCTTGTGATATCATGGAATATGAATGACATTGTAACTATGGACAAGAAGCAAGGCCTATTGAATTATATTAAGAAGAGTAGGGTACATAGAGCAATGCCTGCTAATTTGGCCAACAAAAGATTCCAAGGTTATTCATCAGTGTATCGGGCAAAGGAAACTGTTAATGGTTTTGATTGCAGGAGGGGCTCCTATAGAGACAGAGGAGGAAGTGAGGAAAACAACAAGGGTAGATTTGTGATTATAAGAGTTTGACAGGGAAGGCAGATTGCACGGGCATGTATTTCTAGTCCAAGTAAAACTACTATTAAGGAGTTTAATAGAATTTTGGAAGAGGTTATTAGCTTCCAACAGGGAATATAATTCAAGCATGGGGACTGGGATCTGATTTGCAATAGTGAAGATATATCAGTAGAACCTAGAAGAGAAAATGTAACAAAAGTGGGTAGATTTCTGAAATGTATGCAAATATTTGGAATGGAATATGTGAAATTACTAGCAGGAACCAAGACAGAATGTACATATCAATCTCCAAGGTGCAATAACTGGGCTAGATTGGACATAATCTATACTGCACAAGAGAATGGGGGCAGTTTTGAAATGCATTTAATAACTATTTCAGACCATGTGGCAATAAAGACTGTGGTAAAGATGCAGAGTAATCAAGTAAAAATGCGACATTGTCACTCTCCTACTTAAATGTGACAAAGAAAGGATTTTAAGGAATGGGTAGTGAAAACAATTCAAATGCTGGTAGGGAATTTAAAAACAAAACTTATTCAGTGGGGATAGCTGAGGAGTGGGGTAAAATGAAAGTGAAATTTTAAAAGTATGGTAGAAATGAGAGAACGAGCTATGAGAAAGAATTAATAGAAATAATGTAATTATTTAGAGGGATTATCAAAGATTAACATATTGCAGATGAAAGGAAAGCTTATGGAACAAGAATAGGAACAATGGTTTAGTACAAAAAAAAAGAAAAATAAGAGTGTTTGGATAGTGTGCATGAGTTTAGAAAGTTCACTGTTAACCAAGTGCTTCTTGATAATCCCAGAGCACGAAAACACAATGACTTAAGCAACAGAAAATAGAAAGAGGTATGGCAAACCTAAGGGAGCGTGTGACTAGAGAAATAACCAGAGAACATGTAGAGGTATTAGAGATATTTCAGAAAGTCCATAAACATGTGCATAGAGCAGAGGGAAGAGGGAACCATGAAAAGACACAGAAACATTTATGGAAGATTTAAATGTGTTGGAGTTGCAGGAAGATGTGGTTCAAGAATTAATAGCCAAGATGGGAAAGGATCAGCTAAAATTAGTTATGCAAAATTAATCAACAGGGCAGTCTCCAGGAACAGATTGCATTCCTGTGGAAATTTGGAAGAAAGGAGGGAAAAGCTATAACTATCTGGAAGGATTTGTTTACTAATATTTTAAAAGGAAGGACAGTACCATCAGCATGGAAGAAAGCTGTGGTGGCTGTACCACTCAAACAAAACAAAGACCTTTTAAATCCAACTTCATATAGACCAGTTTCAATTTTGAAGCATGATCATAAAGCAGTTGTTTATATTCACTAACAGAATGGCTAAGGTGTTCCCAAAACTGAGAAATATGACTTGATGAGGTTTTGTGGAGGGGAGGGAAACATTTGACAAGATTAACAAAATGATGATCCAAAGGGGAGTAGAGTGCAGTAAGAGTCTTCTGTTATTGGTAGGTCTTGGTGCAGAGAAGTTGTTTAATAGTCCTCTGAGGGACAATGGGCAACATTTGCATTTCCTGATAGAATAATGGGGTTAAAATATATGAAGGGTCAGAGGCAAGGATCAAGGTGGAAGGACTCCTGTCTGACAAGCTGTATTGAAACAGAGACAATAGGCAGGTGTGTACTGTTTTTCTTTTATTATTTGGATATTGCCATTGGCAAAGAAAATAAGGGTCTCACAAATTCAAGGTTATAACTGGTAGGGTATTCAATAATAAATAGCCTTATTTGCAGATTATATTATTTTGTATTTGATAAACCCAGAAAAGGATATTTGTGTTGTTGAATATTTTGAGTCAGTTTCAGTTTTTTTTCACACTATAAAATAAATTAAGATAAAACAAAGACAGTAGCAGTAAACTATGTTCCCATCCATTAATTGGTTCAGCAATACCCATATTTATGGCGACATGGTAAAATTAAGTGTTTATGTGTTTGTGTTAAAAAGGATTATATTATGGCAGCTAAGGATATTTGGGAAGAGACTAATAAAAGATGATAAAAAAATAATTGAGAAGTTGTAAGTTCTTGACAATGGATATCTATATTAAGATACAATCAGTGAAAATGTTTCTGACAAATTTAGTATTGCATACAGGTTGGTCATATTGTTATCAACCAGAGGAGAAGCAGTGGAATATAATTAATAAAGAATTGAAGGAATTTATTTGGGAGGGATAAATTGTTTCTCTCTCTCTGTCTCTCTGCAGAACAGGGTTGTTTAAGATTACTTGATATGAAGGGATATTTTAAGTAAGGCTCATATGTATGGTACAAGCAGAAGACTGCAAAGTATTAAGAAATGATATTGAAAAAAGAGGCGAGTTCCTGAAGTAAAGAAGGTGTAGGATTTTGGATCCGGGTACCTATGGAGAACAGTAACAACCATACAGAATTTATATAGTAGAAGATATTTTGAGAAGTGAGCCAACAGATTTTATCAGTAGGGCTGACTGTAAGTAGGGGCACAGAAAATAGACAAGAGGCAGCTGGAATTTATTGGAGGAAATTGGCAAAGGAACTAAAGTACCGGGAGAAAATAAATAGTAAGGAAAATTTAGAGTAGGATGTAGCCAGGCAGAAGTTTAGACTGTGGGTTAAAAATCACCTTCGCTACCAGGGATTGATATCGGGGTGTAGGCATAAGGAAAGAGACAGTGGATGGTTAAATTAAAGGGAGCTTATAGTTGAGTTTAGAGCAAAAGCTGCAGTAATAAAATGGCTTATTAGTAAGGCATATAAAATAATGCCTGATATCTATAAGAATCAATCAAAAAAGGTCACACAAAACTGAACAGATTGAATTGGCAATATACAAAGAAACAATGGGAAGGATATTTGTATAGCTCCAAAGTATGCAACGAAATCTAGAAGGTTTAAGACTTTTGCATGAAAGTGTTTGCCTATCTATTGTTATGCTGTAATTCAACTTCAGAGAAGGTTTCCATGGGTAGAGCATGTTTTTTGGGGGATGTAACAAGTTGGTAGATTTTTAGACATTCCCTACTTGGGTACCTTTGTCAGAAATGTTGGGGGAAGCAAATTATTTAACTAAGGAATGATTGTTTTGAGTTTGGATATTGAAACGGAGTTGTCTAGACACAGTAAGGCCCTACCAAGCTTAATGCTTTTGACTGACAAAAAAAGCAATTACAAAGAAATGGAAATAAAAATAAAACCACCTGTAACAGAATAGTTAGATGTTGTAAAAGAGATGAAAGACTCGAGGAAGGATCTTTAAAATGTGAAAGAGTAAACTACATATAAATAAATAGAATTGGTGAGATTAATACATACAGAATAATGTTCGGCAGGAGTGCTTATGTCAGGGAATACAGGACTTGAGCGATCTATATAATGTTACATTGAATAATGGTTAAGACGGAAATATTTATATGATGTTTTTCCTTTTATAATTGAAAGTGTACTCATAGGTGATTATTAGGCTAATGGCACAAGAGGCTTTACAAGCCTAGCCAATAATATCCAGGATATGACAATATTATATCTCAATTCCCCAGATATGGGGTGGGATAGTATCAAGGTAGTGGGTCTTTGAATGTTGGAGCCCTGAGTCATTTTACAGACTGCTTCTGTTCATAAGGGACATGGATAGCACCCCAGGAGTGAATTTATGGTTCCCCATCTATTTACCCAAATTATTTTTGAAGAGAGTGAGGGATGGGCATTGTTTTACGAAGATGGGAAGTTTATTCCATAGATGAGGTAGCTTTTGGGATATGAATCTGTCCAGCAAGTTCTGTTAAAGTTACAAATAAGGTTCATATCCATGAAACCCATAACCCTCTATTTTGTTCTTGTGAATATGCAACATTTTCATCTGGGTTGGATGAGAGTAACTTGTAGGTCAGGCATAAATCCCCTCTCAGTCAACAATATGAGACTGAGTAAAGTAGTAGGGCCTTTAGTCAGTCTGCATAAGACCTGTATCTTGCGCTTTATATTTTTTAGTGAGAAACTTTTGGGGTTGCTCCAATTGGTGCCTGGTTAGGTACATGCAGAAAGGAGGATTATACTGTATTACAGGCCTGATGAAGGCCGAGTACAATGGCAGTATGACTTACACTGATCTCAATGCCATGCCTTTATGAATAAGTTGAGCCACACACTAGGATTTCCTCACTACTGTAGCTACCTGGGGTCAAAGTTTAGGTTACTATCTATCTGCATTCGTAGGTCCCTCACTACAGGGTCTACTTTTAGAGGTGTACTATCTATTATAGTTTGCAGGGATATCTGATTTACCAAAGGGTATGATTATACATTTAGGTACCATTTTTTTGTCATTTTTAGGCCTGTTTGTAGGATGTCAGCATCATTTAGGGATTCACTGATTACTCCCAGCTTACAGCCATTGGCCAACTTGATGAACCAGAGGCCCCTGGCATTGTTCTTCACTTTAGAGAAGTATGTACCAAGCAGGAGGGGTCCCGACACTGAGCTCAGTGGGACACTGCTAGTAAATTGTTCTTATCAGAAGTGGATTCACAAATCTGGACAAAATATGTCTTGTCAGTGAACTAGTTGGCTGTTTGATAATGCAGGGGGTTATACCTAACTCAATAAGTTTATCTATGATTCCCAAGCAGGAGATTATGTAAAAAGTTTTGGCCAAGTCTAGATAAGAGGTATGTACCATTTTACCCTCATCCATGGCCCTGGTAACTTTCCTCAAAGTCCACTAAACTGAGCAGACAAGACCTCCGTTTGACACACCCAAATTGGGTCTGGTCTAGTGCTTGGAGAGTTTGTATGCTGTTATTGATCAGGTCCATGATAATTCTCTCCATGGCCTTGCACATAAAACTGGTCAAGCTTATGGGTCAGTAGTTCCCTGGGTCATGCCTCATGTGCAGAGGGACAACTGTTGCAGTCCTCCATTCCTCTGGGACAAAACCCTTCTGGAGGCTGTGGTTGTGGATCAATATGTATGTGTACCTTTAAGAAGCTTTCCATGGGCTTGCACATGTATATAAATACTGAGCATGTGCGAGCCTGACTGGCATTTTAGTAAGCTGTTGAGATGTAAGCATACATGTCTATGTAGTCTGTCAGTTAATCCGGTCATTTATATTTTGGACTACTGCTATCCATCCTAATGTGTTTCTATGTAATAAAGCATATAAATGAACTACCCCACCTGTTCGTCTTGACTTATAACCAAGGGCAAGCAACATGGTGTCAGAATGGGTTCCTCATTCAAGACCAAGAAGCACTCAGTTAATGTTGGAGGAATATAAAGGAGTGGATCATCCCTACTGCATGTATAACTCGCAAAACAGATCAAAAATGAATTCCAGGTATTAAAACTTGCTTAAATAATTTCTTATTTGGAAAATATAAAACAAAGCAATTAAAACAAAGCAATCAGAATGCTGAAAACTAATTTCTAGTCTGGAACTGCAACATATTGATGAAAATATTTGAAATAATTACGAAAATGTTTGAAATGTCCAAACTGCATAAAGTATATAATATAAGGAAAACCTACCGTATTTTTTGGCTGTGTGCTACTTTTTTGCATTAATTAAAGTTATTAGAGATATCTGAGGTGTACAAAGTGTTTGCAAATTTGTGCAGTATTACAGTACAGTTATTTCACAAAATACAGCCATTTCAAAGAATATTTCATAAAGTACGGTATTTTGAAGAGTTTATTGTGCATTTGAATGTTCTTACAAGTACCGGCTGTGTATGCATGTTTATATAATTATGAGGGCCATATTTTCAGTGTGTTTGGGCATACTTTGTTGGCATGGCAGACGGATTTCAAAAACCTGGTCTACTTGTATTTAATAATAATATTGCAGAGAATTGGAGAGCATTTGAGCAAAAGAGTATGATATTTTCATATAGGCTGCAGTTTCTGATAAATATGATCATACAAAGGCATTTATTTTAGCTGGTTCAGAAGCCATAGAAAGAGCATTAATTTGTGTATGCACCTGCTGTGTTTGCAGGAAAGTAGGAAAACCATCATATAGTAGTACAGGCTGAATCAAGGGACGACCCTGAGTGCTTAAAAGGTAAATTTAGAGAAATGTGTAACCCCCAAATGAATTTTACAATGGAAATGCACTTATTTTACACATGGGATCAAAAGCCTGAATAAAACTTTTGCAGCATATATAACTGACTTGAGAAATAAGGCTAAAACTTGCAGATTTGGTCATTTAAGGGATGAGTTGATAAAAAACAGACTTGTGTGTGGTATTAAAGATGATGCTGTGAGATAGATTTTGCTTTGTGACAGTGATTTAACTTTGAATAAGGCCATTGAGATTTGTCAGATATATGAGGTTACAGAAAAGCACACAGATATGTTTACAAAGGAGAAATGCATGCTTCCAGTATCTTCTAAGGCCAATGTTGACAATATGCAGCACATGGCCAAAAGAAACCAGCCCAAGCACATGGCAGCAACTGTAAACCCTGCAACAGTCCCTGTGAAACCCCATAGCTTTCTAGCAAATTCCAGAGTGTACACAGTCTCAGTGAAACACAAGGGTGAGTCAGCAAACTCAAAGCATGTGCCCTCATCTAGCCCCATAGTCAACTGTTATAGTTGTCATGGTAAACATGAATCTAAGAGGGAAAAGTGCTTAATCTTTGGTCAGCAATGGCAGAGACGTTAAAAGTGGAATCATTTCCAAAGGTCTTGTAAATCAAAAGAGTCTCATTCTTTTATTAAAAGAACATTCCAAGAGGCAAGTTGATCAGTTAGACAGCTGTGCCCCTACTTTTTATGTTGATGGTGTATCTGTACTTAATGAAAGTCAATGCAGTAGATTTATGGGCAAAGAATGAAGTATTTTGTGCTGTTCGGATAAATGGAAGACCCATAGAACTCAAAGTTGACACAGGTTCAAAGTGCAATGTTATGTCAGCAGAAACATTTGCTAGAGTATGTACTGGTGAGAAGCTTGATTTCGCAAAGTGTGTGAAGCTTGTTGCTTATGGTGGTGAAGAAATTCATGCCGAAGGTTCAGTAGCGCTTTCATGTTACCCTGCTGGGAACAGCTATGACTTGCAATTTTATGTGGTCAAAAGACAAGTACAGTCATTATTAGGCCTCAGAGACCGTTTGAAAATAGGGCTACTTTCATTTAACAAGGAAATCTACCATGTGAGCTTAAAAGACAACTGTTCTAATTTCACCATGTCTATTTTCTCTACCTATGCTGATCTTTTCAAAGACAAACTAGGCAAACTCCCAGTTTTGTACTCCATTAAGTTAAACCCAGAGGTCAGTCCAGTTGTCAGACCAGCCTGGAATGTTCCAGTAGCTATGTAGAACAGGGTCAAAGCCGACTTAGACAAAATGGTGCAGCAAAGTGTGATTTGTCCAGTATATGAACCAACTGAATGGGTATCTTCCATGGTCTTAGCTCATAAGAAAACCTCAGATGATATCAGAATATGTATTGATCCACGAGATTTGAACAAAGCAATGAAAAGACCTCGTCATCCAATGCACACAGTCAAAGAAGTTGATGCTCTTATGCCAAATGCCACTGTTTTTCTGTCTTGGATGCAGAGAGGTCATTTTGGCAAATTTTGCTTGACCGAAAATCTTTATTGCTAGCCACTTTCAGTACTCGTTTTGGCAGGTACAGATTTTTGACAATGACATTTGGGATAAATTCTGGCAGCGAAGTGTTCCAGCGTGCAATGGAGCAAATTTTTTCTGGGTATCAATGTGGTATTATAGTAGATGATATTCTCTTAGGAGGTAATTGTGAAGCTGAGCTTGACATAAACCTCAAGAAAGTTCTGGAAAGAGCACATGAAGTGAATCTTAAGCTTGAATACTCAGAAATGCAAACTCAAGCTATGAGAAATTACTTATGTTGGTCATTTGTTTACCAGTTCAGGCTTGCGACCATATCCTTCCAAGCAAACTGGAATTCTTGAGATGCCAGCTGCAGATAATGTTCAAGCCCTACAACGTTTTCTTGGCATGGTTAACTACCTAGGCAAGTTCATTACAGACATGAGCAAACTTTCAGCAACACTCGCAGAGTTGACATGCAAAGATTTATCCTGGTCATGGTTAGATGAACACCACAGAGTATTTGATGTCCTGAAAAAAAAAAAATTGCCAACCCACCAACTGTCAGCTACTATGATGTTCACAAATCAGTAACTCTTTCTTGTGATGCTTCGAAATTTGGTTTTGGCGCAGTCATTCTTCAAGAGGGGTAGTAGCCTATTCTTCCAGAACTCTAACCTAAACTGAGATGCAGTATGTTCAGATACAGAAAGAACTCTTGGCAATTGTGTTTGCATGTTCAAAGTTCCATGATTATATTTATGGCTGACCTATCCAGATTGAAACTGATTATCAACCTCTAGTCACTATTTTCAGAAAGCCTATGCATACAGTTCCTGCCAAATTGCAGCACGTGATGTTGAAATTGCAAAAGTATAATTTCAATCTTGTCTACATAAGAGACGAACTTCTTTATCTTGCTGATACATTAGCCAGATCACCCAGAAATACCACTGAACAGCATGAAGGTGAGAAACTTGATTTAGAAGTCATGGAAGTGAGAAATATTTCTTCCACACATCTTGATGAGCTTAGAAGTCATACAGCCACAGATCAGGTTCTTCAGAAGCTCAACCACTTTTATCAGTCGAGGACGGCCATCAAAGCAATCTTGCTTACCATTTGACCTGCAACTTTATTTTCCTTACAGAGATGATATTTTGTTTGACGATGGTGTCATCATGAAAGGTCCAAAAGTGATTTGTTCCAAACTTATAACAAGAGTATATTACTCTTCTGCAGTGTGACCACCCAGGAGCAGATTCTACCAAAAGAAAGGTGAGAGAATTAGTATTTTGGCCTTTTATGTCAAAGGACATTGAAAGAGTACTTTCATCTTGTTCTGTGTGTGTAATAGTACAAAGCCAAATCAAGAGAAAGAACCACTTCAGCTACACCAGATTCCTGAACTCCTTGGTCGACAGTAGCAACAGATATTTTTGAGTGGAATGGTCAATATTACTTGGTGTTAGTAGACTCTTATTCAGATTGGTTTGAGATTGACCTACTTCCTAATCTAACGTCCAGTACTGTCATTACTAAGATGGTGTCATTTTGCAGTCCATGGTAGTCTGCACAGTTATTTCTGACAATGGTACACAATTTACAAGCCATCAGTTGAAAAGATTTGCGGAAGAGTGGGACTTTACTTGCGTTACAAGTAGCCCTGAGTATCCACAGTCAAATGGTTTGGCAGAATGCACAGTTCAGTGTGAAACAGTTATTAGAGAAGTCAAAATGAGACAATAGTGATGTTTTCCTTAATCTCTTGAATCTCAGAAATGTTCCTTGTGATAAACATCTTGGTTCACCTGCATAGAGACTTCTGTTGAGACAAACCAGAACTACACTACCAATTAGCAATAATCTATTGGTTGCATGTGTTAAGAATAACAGATCAGTGAAAGCCCATCTGTTGAAGAAGCTCTTATCCCAGAAGTACTATTATGATAAGACCAGCAAATCTGTTAATCCATTATGAGAAGGGAAGATAGTAAGAATGCAGACGACAAAAGGTTTTGATCGGATTGGAGTCATGAAAAAGTGCATGTCCAGAGCCGAGATCATACATTGTGGAATCGCAAGGAATAGAATTTAGGAGGACTTGGAAACATTTGGTCCCGGTGTCTGAACCTGTACTGCAGTATTATACCTGAGAGAAAGACTCTAGATCTCAGAGTGAGTTATCCAGCATTCCAGTTCTAGTAAATATATCTGTTCTGAGAAGAATCCTGAAACTCCAGAAACTGTTCAATTACTGTCCCTGTTGCTAAACCCAGTTCTGATTGCTATATCACTAGATCAGGTCACATTTCCAGACCATGTTCTAGATACACAACAACTTGGACATAAGAACATAAGCGTTGTGTATATTGCTTACTGTCTGTACAATTGCATGTCTTTTTCAAATGTCATTTTATTGTGGGCAATTCATTAAAGAGGGAGGATGTAGATCAGTATGTATGTATACCTTTAAGTAGCTTTCCATGGGGTTGCCCATGTGTATAAATACTGAGCACATGCAACCCTGACTGCCATTTTGTAGTAAGCAGTTGAGATGTAAGCATGCATGTCTGTGTAGTCTGTCGGTTAATCAGTTTGTTTATATTTTGTACTACTGATATCCATCCTGATGTGTTTCTATGTAATAAAGCATATAAAGAAACTACCCTGCCTGTTCGTCTTGACTTGTAACCAAGGATGAACAACAGTGGTTAAAGAGGATTTCTAGTGGCAGTGATAGATTCTTGTTTAGCTATTTAAGAAGCATCCTGGAATGTTATCTGGATTCATGGAGGCTGTTTTTGGCTTTAAGGAGAGCAGTAAGGACCTGTTCCTTTGTAATGACTAATAGGGGGATGGTTTTAGGTATTTCTCTGGGTATGGTAGGAGGTGATGGGGGGGGGGGGGGGTTTGAACTGAACTTGTCAGCTAGCAGGT
The DNA here is from genome assembly GCF_019279795.1 of Protopterus annectens. Lineage (NCBI taxonomy): Eukaryota > Metazoa > Chordata > Ceratodontiformes > Protopteridae > Protopterus > Protopterus annectens. The sequence goes on from NC_056744.1 coordinate 834,646,137, forward strand.
TTACTATAGATTCAGGCTAGGTGTAAGTGTTGCCATTCATGATTAACTCTGAGCATTTCTCTGAGTTTATGAACAAAATTAAAAAAAGCCTTATGGTTGTGTTTCACTTGAGAGGCTATATTTGCCTCATAGCTGGCTTTGGCAGATTTGACCAGCTCTCTAATGTTTTTGTTTAGAATGGTGAGTGTCTTTTTGCACTGTTTTTATCTGTTCCTTCTTGGCTTTGGAGAGGATTTTTTTTTTTGTTGAATAGTCTGTTTACCTAGTGGTCCAGCAGGGTGGTTTATTTTTGTCAATACTAATAAGTTTGACTCAGATAAGTACTGTCTCCTCTATGCAGCTATGAATATGGATGTACAGTACTTTTGTATACAGCTCAGAGTAGGCCTCAGTGTCAAATAGGTTTGAAGGGGCTAGGAAGTTTAATAAGCTGTCACTTAGTTTGAGGTAATTGGCCTTAGCAGAGTTCTTAACAGGTTTGGAATTTGATGGGAGTTCTAGATTAGTTTTAATACTAAATGAGATCATTTTATGGTCAGATCTTACCAGGGAGGAGTTGATGCATAAGAGGGAGCAGCATCCCCCCATGTTCATGAGTACTAGGTCTAGGATGTTTGTACCTCTGGTTGGGGAGCTGACTAGTTGCTCCAGGGTGTTTGCACTGACTAACTCCAAAAACATCTGAACAAGTGAATATTGGGTTGTATAACTCTTCCACTTTATGGAGGGGTAGTTGAAGTCGCCCATAAGTATAGTGCTAAGCTGAATATTAAAAGATTCCAGCAGGCTTATGGAGCTGATCAAGTGAGCCATGTTGTTGAACTAGACTAGCAATGTACATATTCTTTATGAACACTGAGAAACCTCCTACCTTTGTTTTATCCTGAGCCGAGGGAGACCAAAATGTATGAAAGGCATAGTAGCGTTTGATGGCCGGTGTGCATTCCATGGTTCTGAACCATGTTTCTGTGACTGCACATATGCCTGCATTCTGCAGGGTGAGGAGTGCAGCTTTTTTATTTAAACCCCTAGTGCTGAGCAGTAGTACCTTTAGGTAGTTGTGAGTGATTTTTGTTATGTTGAAAGATTTAACAACTTGGCACAGCCTAAAAATAAAGGGGACAGATAAAGTTTTTGCCAGTGTCTGAAGGCTAAGTGGTGACATGTGCAAACCATTTGTGGCAAACCATTGTGGTTTGTTGGTCATGTCTCTCTAGGCTGACTGATATTGGATCCCCTTGTTATGACATCAGAAACTAAGCCAGTTGTTGAAGTCGGCCATTTTTTGCTGGTACTGTGGCACAGTCACTGGTGAAGGCAGGATGGTACTTGCCTGGGGCATGTATTCAGAGAGCTCCATTGTGTCTCTCTTCATATAGTCTAGTAAGGTACATCTTAGGTCATTTATGCCCACTTAAACTCGGGCCACGTCTTACTGGTATTTGTGGTTTAAAGGCCTAAGTGCATTACCATGATGTTATTGTATGTCTATTTTTATGTTCTTGTGCATAGATTGAAGCTTTTCTCCTCTGGTCTCAGTTGGACCAACCCGGTTAACAGATGTCAAATAAATAAATAAAATGATCTGGCAGATCCAATCTCCCAACAGACAGCTCACTGTGATCATCTCCTTCTTTAGCTTGGTAAGGGGGACATCAGTATGTTTTACAGTGGAATCCCCAATAACTAAAATGTTTGGCTGTGTGGTGTGCTGCCTTATGGGCTTGGAAACAGGGCTACTATGATTTTCAAAGGTATGTATTGTGTGGGATTCTGTCTTTTTTTGTGTGCGCTCAGGGCCACTGCGAGATGCTTTTAGAAGGCTTGGAGGTTTGGGTAGATTACAAGTGAGTACCTCTGCATATGTGGGTCAATATGTTTTTTTCTTAGTGTTGGTAGTGAATGCTTTGGGTGTAATACTTTCAACCTGGGTTATAGTTTTCATGTATGTATGAGAGAGCTGTGCCTCCAATAACATTGTGTATCTTCATCTGTCACACACTGTTTTTGTCTGTTCTAAACTTAAATGGTTGTCTGTGAACATTAGGTAGTTATTACACTGCCTCAGGATGCCCATATCATACCTCTCAACTGTCCAGATTTTTGCAGAATGTTCAGATTTTTGCCTCTTATTTTTTGGTCTGTTCCTTATAAATTTTAGGTTTTCTGGCAAATGTTTGGCAAATCATTGAGGATGAAAGTCAGAAAATAATGGCAGACATTTGAGTTTTAGACTTCATACCCTTCAGAAAATTCATGCGAATGGAAAACCTGTTATTCTATAAACGTTTTAAATTTATAAGAGCAGTATTTAAAAACTGTTTCTATTTTTGGGGCTTTGGGCCCCCATTATTTATGGCTTTGTCGAGCTTTTTTGCTGTAAGAGGTTGAGAGGTATGGCCCATATCCACCAGACCAGAAACAGAGATGATAGATGAATGCCTATCCATTATACCAGATCCTTAGTAGATGGGAAGGAGTAAGGAAGAGTCACTTAAAGGTATAAGTGAGAGTGTTTAGCAGTATACTATTAGATAACCTGTAGTGGTGCTACCCTCTGCACAAACTGGCAGTTCTTCGAGCAGATATGAATGGTGAGAGACTATGGAGAGTATTTCCTGTAGATGATTTTAAACTACAGAGGCACTGGTAACCACATTTGCATGATGCACAAATGTAAGGCTTTTATATCAGCAGGATGAAAGACTTTTACACAGTTAAGCCCTCAGGCGATTCAGATAAACCCGCTATAAGCCTTTCACCAGTAGTTCCTATTATGGATGGGTTGAATCAGCCCTCTGCTCCCAACAAAGTGCAGAAAAACCCTCTTAATGTAAAACAAACTGGTTGTGAGAAAGTGCAGTAGCAAATGCTTTACAACAAAAGGCAGATCTCCTGCTGTATCAAGAATCCTTGGAAGAAAGTTCACAAACCCTGAGAAATGTTTACAAATGCAGAAGAAAAGTGCACAAACGTAGGGGAACTTCTATAAACACAGAAAAAATTTGCAACACTTGCAAATATTTTGGCAAACTCAGGAGAGCTTTGGCCTTGGTCATTAGTTATGGCCTTTGCCATTAGTTAGCTGGATTAGTTTGCCACAGAAGACCAAAGAGTTTTGTATCAGATTTACTTTTACCCCAATAGTGAATGTTACTGAATGTGGTCACATTTGATCCATGATGTGGTAAATTGGTATGTCGGGCATGGGGTGGTATATTGGTGAGAACTGGATGAAATATTTTAGTACCACTAGGTGGGGCTAAAATGAGTTGGTCTGATTATCTGTCATTAATGAAGTCCAGGAATCTTTGTGCATGCGTATCAGTAGTAATGTAGGTTTCCCAGTTAATGGATGGACAGTTGAAGTCACCCAAGAGAAAGTGTTGGGCTCGATTGGGAGGGATACCAGTTTGTTTAGATGTGCATTGTGGGATACAGGTGACAAGGAGGGGGTTTAGCAGTTTAATACAGTGTAGCATGGAGTTTTATTATTGTGAGAAAGACTTTGAGAAGTTCAAAGTTATTGTCCTGTCTTAAGAACCTGAAGGTGAACAGACTTCTTAAGCAGATAGACACACCCCCTTCAGTAGCTCTATCATTTTCAGAGCTGGGCCTGAAAGCATGATAGGCATTGAAACTTTGTACTTCAAAGGCACTATCACTATTCTAAAACAATGTTGCACTAACTATATAGCCTGTATTTCAAGAGTTAGGAATGCCTGTAATGAATTCAACTTCCTCTTAAGGCTCCTAGCTTTGAACAGTGATATATTTATGTAGTCTTAATTTTGCCTGGCTACATAAGCAGTTTGAGAACAAAGACCTTGACTAAAAAGCACTGTGGGGGGAAAGAGAAAGTCTTGGCTAATATATGGAAGACATGAGAAAAGAGGTGCAGGCCATCCCTAGCAAAGCAGTTAGGGTGTTCAGTCATCAGTTACCAAACTGATATATATTGGATCTCCCTTGAATGACGTCAGTAGCTAGGACAATGGTTAAGGTCAATTATCTTTTAATTGTATTGTGACATCGTTCTTGGTGATGGTAGCATACTATTCAAGGATAATGTCGCACAAAGGTCTGATGTGCATTACGAGAGCTCCATTATGTCTCCCTTCATATGATCCAAGGGAGTGCATCTCAAAGTCATTCACTCACTTGTAGAATGACCAGGTCATATGAGTACTAAGGCTGAATGGCCTTGAGGGCTGTAGTGACATCATAGATCATGGCACCTGAGAGGCAGCTGTCACCCTGTTTGCATAGCCTAATAAGTGGTGCATCCATGTTTCTGGCTGAGTCTCCTTTGACCAGGACATTGCAAGCTGGGGTCTATATCACCACATCGAATGGTGATAAGTTGGAACGCCCTATGTTCGAACCTAAAAGTCTGAAAACCCTAAACAGCAAACTCCTGGAACAGCGATTTTTTTCCCAGGGGAAAAAAAATCACTGCTTCGTGAAAAAAAAAATCACAACTTTAATAAAACAAACTGAAGTGGGGGGCTTCACCCCCCACACTCACCAACATGGGGGGCTATGCCCCCCCCACCCTACTTAAATATACCAACTCCGACATCGCACTACAGTGGAGGAAATAGCAAAGTCGCAGAGACGGCCCACCGATTTTTTTTTTCCCTGGGAAAATATTGATGATCCATAACTTCGTGGTTTAGGGCTTTTGGACTTTTCGGTTCGAACAAAGGGTATTCAAAGTTATCACCACTCAATGTGGTGATATAGACCATGCAAGCTGTATTATCCAAGCTTTGCTGTCTTAAGGGCTTCTGCTCACCCCTTTCTGTAGTTTTGTAAGAGTATTCTGTATTCTGCTTTTGATCTGTTGATTGGAGCTATGTGCTAGAGGTAAGTTTGGGGGCTTTGGCACAAAGCCTAGATCTAGCCATTCTGTTAGGCTTGGGAAGAGATTTTTTAGTGACATCTGCTTACAACAGTGTTGTGTTTACAGTCTGGATATGTTCTATAGATGTGGATGGGGGTAAGGCAGTGTTTTGCTCATTGTATGCAACTGCATATGAGAGATTTCAAGTTTTTACACCTCTCATAGATAGAGTCCCTTGGTTTGAGCATGTTTTTGCTTTCAGTGAACATGTTCATAGGTTCATAGGAGATTACAAGGCTAACGGCCCTAGAGCTCTTATAAGCCGACCCATATTTATCCCAAGTTGCTCCAGTTGTCAGTGGTTAGAAGAGTGAAGTTCACAGAGGTATGGGTCTATGGCAGTTAATTCTGACTTTCTCTTTCCTGGGGGGACATGGGCACCACCCAGGAGTGAATTTGCATTACCCATCCATTGATCTAAGTTGCATTTGAAAAGGTCAGGGAAGGGGCTCTGTTTCATGAGAATTGGAAGCTTGTTCCAGAAAAGTGGCAGTCTCCAGGAGATGTATCTATCTCTCCAGCATGACATGTTCACATCAGAGGCTAGGTTAAGATCCCTGGAACTAGTGACCCTCCTGCTATGTGTTTAGCATTTCCCTGAGGGCTGGCATTAGAGACTGCTTAGTAAGCCAGGCACAGGTCACCCCTTAGCAACCTGTAGGAGACAGAATACAATGAGAGGGCTTTCAGTCTTTCCGCATAAGACTTGTTTTGTGTACCCTGTAATTTCTTGGTGAGAAACCTCTGTGGTCTGTCCACTTGTTGCAGGTGTCTCGTGAGGTACATGAAAAAAGGAGCATTGTACTCAGTTATTGGTCTGATGAGGACCAAGTATAATAGAATTATAACATTCTTGGATCTAGATGTGATACCTTTACTTATAAGATGTGCCACATAGAAGGATTTCCTTACTGCTGTGGATACATGGTGGTCAAAGTTTAGGTTGCTATCAACCTGAATACCCAGATCACATACTACTTGGTCTGCGTTTAGGGGGGTGCAGTCTATAATGTAATTAACAAGGATGTCAGCTTTCCCAAAAGGAATAATAATGCATTGCTTTGCATTTAGCTTTAATCCATGGCTTTGGCACCAATCATTTGTCTGCGATAACCCTGTCTTCTGTATATTAACATCACTGGGGGAGTCAATTATTTCTCCTGATTTGCAGTCATCGGTGAACTTTGTCAGCCACAGGCTGTCCAAGTTTGCCTAGACTTCTCAGAAATAAATTCTGAGCAGTAAGGGGCCCAACACAGAACCCTGTGGTATGCCACTGGTGGCTGGTCTTTTTCTAGAGGCAAAGTCACCCACTTTACAGTATGTGTCCTGTTGGTGAGCCTGTTGGCTACCCTTCTGGTAATGTAGGGGTTAATCCCCAATTGGGGGAATTTCTCTGTAATACCTGAGTGAAGGATTGTGTCAAATGCCTTGGCTAGTTCAAGATAGGTGATATGCACTGTCTTTCCCTCGTCCAAGGCCTTTGTGGATATCTCAAAGAAGTCAAGCATGTTTAACAGGCATGATCTACCTTTAAAGAGTCCAAACTGAGTTGGGTGCAGAGTTTGGAAATTACCTATGTCCTTGTTAATAAAGTCCATAGTGATTCTTTCCATGCCCTTGCAAATGAGGCTAGTCAAACTTATGGGCCTTTAATTCCCAGGGTTGGTTGATGGTCCCCCATTATGCAGAGAAACCCACGCTGTAAAAGTTGCAGATTCCAAGTCTGACCTCAAAGCAGTGACAAGTGGAGTACCACAGGGTTCTGTCTCCTGTTTGGTATCAAATTCTCTGAAGTACAGGCTAACGCAGAAGGCCTCTGGCTAATGTAGTTTGCAGATGACTGCAAACTAGGAGAAGTCTCCAAATGATGTGGACATCCTACAGAAGGGCCTTGCTGAGACAGATGCCTGGTGTCAGAGCCATGGCCTCAAGCCTTTGATAAAAACTCTGTACCCATAATCTACCACATAGGCAGCAATCTACTTAACACCAAATGCATGGTAAGAGACCTTGGGACCCAGGTGGACACATTGCCACAGTAGTAAGTCCTTCTACATGGCACACCTCATCATAAAAGGGTTCTCATTCAGGAAAAAAAGAGGTCATTGTTCCCCTCTACTCGACACTCATTAGACCCATTATAGAGTACAACGCCCCTTTTGGAATGTACCTCACAAGACATCACTACTCTCCACCTGGGTCCCAAGGTCTCTTATCACGCATTCGGTGTTGAGTAGATTGCTGCCTATATGGTAGTTCATGGGTACAGAGTTTTTACCAAAAGGGATGACACTGCACTTTTTGGCATTGAACTTGAGGCCATGGCTCTGACACCAGGCATCTGTCTCAGTGAGGCCCTTCTGTAGGATGTCCACATAATTTGGGGACTTGACTATGTCATCTGCAGCAGCTGGAAAGGCCACAGAAGTACCTCACAAAGAGGATTACTGGCCTCAAACAAATGCCCTACACTTACTGCCTCAAAAAACTCCAGCATATCACCTACTCCGAGGTGATCTCTGCCTAACATATAAAGCTATGTCAAACCCAGAGCTGTTGGACATGCTACACCTAAAGAAGTCCCAATCCCTCCGAGCTACACGCTCTAGGGACCTAAACCTTGTCACCACAATAAACAAGACATGCTGGAGGGATAGATTCCTGTCCCAGAGACTTCCCGTACTCTGGAACAGGCTACCCATCTATGTCAAGCAAAGTTCTTCATTAGCACTCTTCAAGAAAAATTTTGATGAGTGGATGGGAAATAGGAAATACACCCCGGGGATCACTTCTGTGTCTCTGCTCGACAGTGGCACAGGAAAATAACTTACTTGGGTGGTGTAAGCCAGGGAACCTTGTTGGCTATGCTTACGTTGGCCCTTGGGCTGATAGCCTAGTACCTACCTATGAACTTATGTTTCTGTCTTCCATTCTGCCAGAGCACAGCCAGTTCTCAGGCTGTGGTTAAACAGGGATCCAAGTGGGTCTGCTAGGTCATGTTTTAAGTTGTTTAAAAGACAGTCTGGGATAACGCCATGTCTTTGGCCTTGGAGGGTTCTGTTTTGAGATAATAGGCTGAGGAATGGTGGCAGGTATACTTTGGGGGGATGACTGGAGGGGACGGGGGGGTGACATTTTCTCCAAGTCTGTCAGCTAGCAAGTTAGCTGTTGTCTCCAGACGAGTATGGGTATTGCCATCCACAGCCAGTTCAGCACGTAGCTGTGTATTCACTTTTAGATTTCAGAGGTGCTTAAAGAATGCCTTGTGATTGATTATCCTTGGGTAGGAAGGCTACTTTTGCTTCATAATTAGCTTTGGAGGACTTGACGATCTCTAATTTGTTTAAGTTAGAGAGGATTTCTTGCTCTGCTGAGCCAGTTCCCTCTTGTTCTTGGAGATTAGTTTCTTTCTCTTGTTTGTATAGTCTTTTTATACTAGGGGTCCATAAGGGTGGCTTGTTTTTTTGGCAAGGCCTGGTTTTACTCCTGTCAGGTGCAGCCAATTCTGTACAACTGCTTAAGTGGTTATACAGGGCATTGGTGTACACCTCTGCATAGGAGCTTGCATTATCTGCATTCAAGGGGACTTTGAAACTTCTTATACCATCACTTAGTAGGAGGTAATTTGTTTTAGAAAAATTCTTAAGCAGTTTTGAGCTTGATGGGGTATCTGGCCTTGTAATTACATTGAACGAGACTGATTTATGGTCCGATCTTACCAGAAAAGGGCATCACACGGGGAGGGGTGGGGAGTGCAATGCTCTCCCATGTTAGTCCAGGACATTTGAGCTTCTTTTGGGTGTGCTGACTCGCTGTTCCATAGCATTCAGAGCATTTGCGTTGACAAAATCCAAGAACCCCTGAACCAGCATTTTTCCCAGTGGATGGTAGATTAATTAAAATCACTCATGAGTAAGGTGTTGGGCTATATATGGCAAGTGACTCTAGTAAGTCCAGGTATGCAGTATGGTGATGAACTATGATGTGGTAAGGGACTTTGCCTATACTTAATTGGACATGGAGTAGGCTCACGACAGTCATAGTTTAATTCTGACCTGTAACTTCTAAGGTACAATAACTTGTGAGATGCATTTGAGATGCATGGCTAGGCTTATAAAGGCTATAGTTATCATTAGACTAGTATACACCTATGAATGATTCTAGACCTCTGTTTCCCCAACAAGTTAATACATCCAGTTGCTATTGTCTACTAGCATCCATCGGTGTCCTACTCTACTTTCATAGACATTAGTAAAACACCATCTACAACAATAAAATACAAAATACAATGTCCTTAGTCTTGGTGACTTCAGCATAAATTTCTTCAGTCCCTCCAAACACAGCTTAAATGGTTTTCTTTCAGACTTGAACATTTTCCAGTTAATCATAGAATGGACTAACTCCAACCTTACTTCTGACACTCCCAGATCTCATCACTAACTGCTCCGAGTCAACTCCATCCAGGTGTGCCACTCTTGAATATCAGTGACCATTGTGCTATCCTATTTTCATGGTCAGAGAACAAGCCAAAACCTTCATCCATGCTCTGGCCCACCTGTAACCAATATCTATCCACTCTAAAATTATTTTCATTTCATAGGCTGGGCCCCATTTTACTAGTCCCAAATCTCATATGTAAACACAGCCACTATCTACTTACTACATATAAAGTGATCCTCTAAAACCAATTTTTCATAATAATATATCACCTCCAGAAAGCAAATTACTGTGGATGATAGAACTATGTAGTCTTTTCAAGATGACTTTGTATGGAAAATGGCCAACGTCCTGTTTGAACATGACACATACGACACTCTGTAAAACCAACCCAGAAAGTCCATTAGGCATTAAGAAGTAATGTGTACACACAGTTGGCAATCCAGTAACTTTATTACCCCAGAAAAATTCTGGCAAGAAGTCGGATAAAACAAGGAGTACTTCATTACCGTTCATCTCAGAAGTTTTGCCCAATAATTTTCCAACTCTTGCTTAAATCACATTAATAACACTACTTCTACACTCTAGGCCCATGAAAGTCCCATCTGCCACCATTTCATCTGAAGAAAATCTTAACTGAGAGGAAACTAGCAAGCTGATGGACCTGCAGGTAACAGTGACCTGTATCCATAGTTATCAAGCTGTGTGGTGATGACATGAATCATCAAGCATGCTATCTCTTTGACCTCTTCCTCACCTATCCTGCTGTACCCAAACAGTGGAAGAAGGCTATTGTGTCACTATTTCCCAGTTGTGGCACATCAGCCATCAAAGCTGACAAAGGCCAGTTTCACTGCTACCTTATCTTGAGAAAGCAGTGTATTCACAACCACTGTTTACCTTCTAATAGTACCACATTATGACTGTACATCACCATGGTTTCATGGGAAGGGATGGAGTTCCCAAACTACAGTCTTCACACCTGCAGATGTCATACTTTCAAATGTCAACACAGGCCATTTGACAGAAGCTGTGCTTATCAAACTTACCAAAGCTTTTTACTGCATAAACCGCAGCCTCCATCTAAACTGTTTAGCCACATTCAGTTTTGGTTCTTCAGCAATGGAGTGGTTTGCAGACTGTTTGACAGACTATTTGCTGTTTGTTCCAGCATTGTAATTTCTTCCCCTAAAATACCTCTGCTGTTGACTCCAGGATTGATGCTTAGCCCCATACTTTTCTCTAACTTTAAATTATTTACCTGTATCTTGTATGCTGTGATGTAGTATTCTGTATGTCTTTTACTTCTTTTATTACAGTCTTGAAATAAACATTTATAATATTTCAGTGTGGTTACATTAAAAAGTATTCTAAACTCATGTTTTTCAGCACACAAATAAAACTAAAACCATGCCATGCCATTTCCCTCTTTTACCTTTAAATAAGAATGTGTGTCCTTTTTCAGATACTACACTCTAAACATTGATAGTCATGTCGACGCACACTGGGAACATAAATGCAAAAATAAGCTCAATTCTGTTAATCTACCACAGAATGTTCTACTCATTTATCCCTAAGGGTAGACTGGCAGTGGATTAAAACATGCTATAACGTCCATTATACAATGACTCCCCCATTGATATTCCAAAACGTGCATGCTGATTGGTCAGCGTGCACATTGTAAATCAGACTTGTACTAATGGAAAAGGTCCAGACGCCTGGACTTTTTCCATTAGTATAATTCTTTTTTTTTACAGCAATGGAGAACGCAAGATCTCTGTTGCTTTTTAGACACTATCTCGCTATGTTAAAGGAGTTTAACCATAGAGAGACAGCTTTAAAAAAAAAGTAACTGAGATCTTCCTTTCTCCGTTGTTAATTTTAAAGCTGTCTTGCTATGTTAAATGGGTTTAACATAGCGAGACAGCTTTAAAAAAAAGCAACAGAGATTCTCCGTTGCTTTTTTTAAAGCTGTCTCACTGTGTTAAACTTCTTTAACATAGCGAGACACTTTGTAAAAAGCAACGGAGATCTTGCTTTCTCCGTTGCTTCCACCCACAGCTCTGATGTACTGCGTAAGCATACGCATGTGCAGTACATCAGAACTGCCGCAGAATACCAGACAGCTGCAGAAGAGCAGCAAGGAGGCATTAAACAGTGCCATTATTTAAGAAAAGTAAGTATTTATTTTCTTAAATAATGTCATTGTATAATCAATAACCCACTTCTGGGTGTGGGTAATGCTGGATTTACCCACGGTTGTCTTTGTTTGGCCACTCTGGTTCGCCCTCATAACCAAACCACACCAATCGTGGGTAAATCCAGCATTACCCACACCCAGGCGTGGGTTATTGCTATATTCAAATGTAGACTTCCTCTCTCTGCCTATATCTCTGATAAAAAAAAATCTTTGTAAACAATTTCCCTTGATATTTATGACTTCATCCTCTTTTACTCGCTACTAAGCACCACTGCAATTCTATAAAGCATGTAAAGTGACTGCTTGTTTGTGAGGCCACAGATGACTTCCTGCATCACCATTACAAAACTCACGGTAACAGGACTAGGCAGAATTGGCTCCAATTCCAAGACAGCAATGTTGTTCTCCAAAAAACTTCAAATGATTAAAAAGACACTTTCCATGCTTTCTCGGACCTGAGCCTTGAACTGTGGGAAACACACTCCAACATAAGAAATTGCCCCTCAGACAAGGACTTCAGTCTAAGACAATGACTTCAGTCTAAAAGTACTACAGTACTTGACTGAAAAAGCTTCCCGCTCCAGCTATAAGGATCCTGGGCAAAGACAAAACAGACTGCACATCCACATTTCATTTCTACCTCTGGCACTTCATGTCTTGGACATAGTGTGTGCAGTTTCATTTTTCAATTAAAACTTATTACCTCATCTCATACTTCTCAACTGTCCAGATTTTCATGGAATGTCCACATTTTTGCCTCATATTTTTTGTTTGTTCCTCATGAAATTTGTGGTTCTCTGGCAAATCACTAACTGCTGAAGTCACTAAATAATGATACACATTTGAGTTTCAGACTTTGTATCATCCTGAAAATACATCCTAACATAAAACCTGTTATTCTAGCAACTTTCTGAGTTTTTAAGACCAATATTTAAAACGTGTCCCTGTTTTGGGGTCTTTGTTCCCTGTTATCTTAGTGCAAGAAATCTGGACAAAGCCTAGAGGAACAAAAGGGAGTTCCTGATTAATTTATTGTAAAAATGCACAGAAATATATGAAAATTATTTGTAGAGCCTATACCTATGCATTTTCTATTATGTTGTTAAGAATGAAGTCAGAAGACCATTCTTTTTCAGTTATTTTTTTTAATTATCCTGTCCCCATCCTTCTATTTGTATTGTTTTATGTCAGCATCTGTTTTTACATACTTCTCTAAAAATCCATTTTGTTTGTTTTCATATTTAATGTGTTTTTCTTGTAATACAATAATATGAACTGCAGAGTGATATTTATTGTTTTTTAAGAAGGGCTGGAATTCATAAAGATTCCCATTAGAGCAAGAATTTTCTCATTGTTACTGGCAAACATTCTTTTTAATGGCCAGTGCAGCACAACTACATAAGCAAAAGTCCATCTGCACCCTGTAACTGTAGTTATACTGCCTTGTGCTGTTTACCTCTTAGCCTCATGCAGAACCTGGTAGGATACAGCTAAATAAAAGAGCAGCAGTAGTTATAGATGACGTACCAGGGGGCATAGCAGCTCCACATCCTTGAACATCAGTAAAAAATATATAATTAAGCTGCTGTCTTGCAAATTAGGGGGCCTGTGTTTTGCTGAGACCATAGTGTCATGCTGTATGCTATAGCATTAAGCCAGACCCAGCACTAACAAACACTGCAGTACTTCTTCTGCAACTTGGACAACTGGATGGGAAATAGGACATTTGTCCCTGGTTTGGCACCTTTTGTCTAATGGACAAAGGCAGCCTGTGAATGGTTTATCTCCCTGACCTCTACTTATAAATGTTTCATCTCCCAAGCCCCTGCGAAGCAAGGATACCAGAACTTGCCAGAGATTTGAGACACCTAGTATACTTCTATGAAATACATCATGCACTAGGCTAGTAAAAGTGTTTTGAGCTCTGTGAATCATAAACTGATATCATCTTCTTGTAGCATAGTGCAGTAAGGTGTAAATAATAGGCATATAATGTTAGGCTGCATTTAAGAATGCATTTGACTTTACTAAAGGAGTGGGTTGTCTGACAGTATGCCATATGTGGCAAAGTATTAACATCAAAGTTCATTCTTGTAACTTATTTCTGAATTTCATCTGTCTAAAAAATGATGAAACCATCAGTTAGCAAAGATCAAATGTCTGTTACTCTGTTGTAATATAAATATACTATAGTACAAGAAATTCATGGTGAAACCCCTACATATGGGTGGGCAAGTGAGAGAAAGCCCGGTGTGAATGCATTATTCATAATATGTTTTGAATTCATGTTTATTTTTCATTTCCAACCTTTGTGACCATAAAAAGAAACCAAATCTGTCAAATAAAATAGTTCTTATTGTAGTATGCATATGTCGATTTTTTTTTTTATTTATTTTTTTGGAACGCAGTTTGAATTATTTTTAGTCCGTTATTTTTATGATTTAGGATGTATAGGCTAAAGATAAGTTTTAGAAAATAAATAAAATTCCACATTACATACTATATTTGATTTATTAATTTATGAGGTATCATTAAACTGCAGTCCTTATTCCCAGAACCGATTTATTGAGAAGCACTAGACAGAAAGGATGCCCATTGACCGCTCTTGACTTCCTTTATATGAGCTAATGTCTTCTACTATACTTCCTGCTAAAACTTACGTTGGCTCAGAGTAATTTCTGTTACATAGTCTAATAGTGCAGCTTGCTGCGGCTTTCTTAAAGGTATGGTTGTTTCCTTCCGGTCAGTGATTTTTAGTTCTGTTTCAGATAGTCCGATGGTTGAAACTTCCATCTTTGACGTACTTCCTGCAGCTATTTCTGTTTGCTCTGCGGCTGAGTATTTTATTCTACTGCATCATCCTCATTCAGTATGTGTCCCTTTAAAGATGCATAAAGTCATGCCACAACATTTTTAGACATATGTCATTCAGAAATAAAAGTTACAAGAACGAAGTAGCAACAGTTAACGCAACACCTTGACTCCATGTGAAAATGGGAAAGGAGGTTAGTGATAATCTGTGTTTAAACTTTAAGGAATGAGTGCTTATCATTCTAGTTTATTTCTTCAGTTTGGTTATATGAGAAGAGGACTGCAGTATGCAATGGCTTACAAATGTGCTGCTTTTTCATGTTGTGGTAAGTCCAACTTCAGCAGAACATCCGAGGTCGCATTTATCATTAAATAGTAAAGCTTCTCCTTCTGGGAATCTGCTAATATTATTGTAGGAAATTAAGGCTGTTTGGCTGGTAATGTGAATATGAGCTCAGTTGGAGCATTGTCTGCTATACTTCAGAACTCTCACTTAGTGACCTTAGTAGAATGATTCATGTATCCTGTCCTTTCCAGTATTATCAAAAGAAAAAAAACTGAAAGCAGTAATAAGACTCTTGTCAATCAAGATAGTGTGTGTGTGTGTGTGTGTGTGTGTGTGTGTGTGTGTGTGTGTGTGTGTGTGTGTGTGTGCGTGTGTGTGTGCGTGTGCGTGCGTGTGTGTGTGTGTGTGCGTGTTTTGAGGGGCTGAATTTCAATGAGGCATGTTGGTAGCTGGCATAGCCTTCCACTTTAGTTTTGTTCTGATGTGCAAATGCTGAAATAAAGACAGTTGCCCTAGCACTGCCAGCAATTTACCATACAGTTGAGCTGGTAGAAGATTACACCAACCACTGAATATGCAAAGACGGGAATGTGATGCCTTTTAAGAGGGGGCGGGGCAGATCTTTTGTGCTTAATGAAGGTTATTACCAACTAATAATGGAAGAGAGAGGGATGGTTGTATCCGCAGCCGATGTTAATGTCTCCTGTAGGTTGTCCTTTTGAGATAAAATTATATTGGCAGTTAACTTGTCAGCTGCACAATGTGTCAATAAGTTAGTTACTGACAAAAACAATTGTAGCCTGTTTTTACCTCAGAAAGACACATTTCATTTCAGATGTCTGTATGCTCTGTTTGTAAGTTAATATCCTACTAGTTGTAAAATTGCTTGACATCTTAAATGTGATTGCCATAATGCAGTCTCTGCACGAACAGATATTGTATTTTTCAGAGGTAATGCTCAGATCTTGTCTACTTCTGCAAGATATTTTTGTGTGGTTTGCTATTGCAGCGGTAGTGTTGTCGCGTCACAGCAAGAGGTTCTCCTGTTCGATTCTCGGCTGGAGTGCCTTCTGTGTGGAGTCTGCATGTCCTCCCCGCGGCTGAGTGGCATTCGAAAGACATGCGTGAATGGGCATGCCATCGTTGAAGGTTGGGCGTCGGGCTGGCACCGTAAAAATCAACTGCCAATCATTAGCGGACCGGAGTTCCGCTGTGGCGACCTCTAACCGGGAAAAGCCGAAAGAAAAACAACAACAACACTATGTATTCCTTTAAACAGAAATGTTAAAAATTCAAGCAAATATTGCATTTAGGGGTACATCTTACTACTGGACAGAGAAGCTTACTGGATGTAAACAGCACAACTTGTGCTTTGTTGTTTCATAGCTCTCAACCTTCCATCTCCAAAATGAGGAACACTTGCCAGCTTCATAATGTGGAACAAATGGGCAAAATGTGGAACACATACTAATGGCTTACTAACAACTTCAACTAGGAAGGTCATAGGATGGTTAAAATATGCTGGTTTTACTTATAAAGAAGATCCTTTAATGAGTTAATATGATTGATTTCTATTTACCAAACATTTCACTTAAAAAAAAATTCCTAACACTGAATGTGTGACACTCTTTCGATGTGGAACTTTGAGGAACTTCGAGGAACATGAACTTTTTAAGACCCCAAATGAGGTACGGTCCTTGCAATGAGGTACACTTGAGAGGTATGTGTTGTTTTGGTTTTGCCTTGCATTCATTCATTACATTAGTAATTAACATTAACCAAAACAAAACCATCAACATAATTGGATGCTACTTCCCACCTGGCCAAAACATCCCTCCACTAGAAAACCTCCTCAGCTGGTCTACCCACCATCTCCCCCAAGAAACTATCATCTTAGGTGATTTCAATATTGACTGGCAATCCTCTTCTGCTAACAATCCAACCCATCATGTACACCTTCATGGCTTCACCAAACGAGTCCAGTCACCAACAAGGATAAATAAAAACTCCAGCAAGCACACTACCCTGGATTGGATACTAGTCAGTAAGAACCCCCAGTCATGTATAACAGGCTGCTTATCAGATAGCCTCAGTGATCACTCACCAACATTCCTACTCAAAAAATACCTGTACCAAGCTAAACCTGTCATCCATCGTCAAATACGTAAAAAAATAAACTTTAACCCACTCACATTCATCTCATCCCTCAAAGAATGTAACTGGCATGCTCTAAAGTACCTCAGTCTAGATGACGCAGTTGAATTTCTTAATACTACCTTCCTGAACATCCTTAATTACCATGCCCCCATAAGATTTTCCAGAACCAAAGCACAACCCTCCCCATGGCTACAGAAAACCACTAAGTCAGAAATGAAAAACAGGGATAAAGCCTGGGAGCACTGGCGCAAAACCAAAACACCCGCAGCTAGACAAACATTCCTAGAACTACGCAATAGAGTCAAAAAGCTAATAAAACAGGACAAATTCCAATACTACCAGTCTGCCCTAGACTCCTCACAACACAGCCCCAAACAATTCTGGTCCTCCATAAACTCCATCCTCCACCCAGGTAAAGTCAGTACCCCTCCTCCTAACATCCCTCACTCCTCAGAAAATATTGCTTCCTCATTCAACACACACTTCACCCAAACCATACTATCACTAGCTAAACAACACACCCCCCCTCCCCTCCAACCCACACCTTCAACTAGTAATCTCCCCACTGCCTTCTCTTTTTCTCCTATACCTACCTCCAACATAAGAAAACTCTTAACTAAACTTAAACCCACCAAATTAGCAGCAGACAACCTCCCAAGTGAATACCTACAAATCGCAGCTGATGCTCTGGCCTACCCAGTATCCATCTTGATTAACCGATCTCTGTCAGAAAGTTACGTTCCCACATTGTGGAAAGTCTCACATATAATTCCCCTCCACAAAGGCGGACCCTCTGCAGAACTAACCAATTACCACCCCATAGCTATTCTCTCTCCACTCTCCAAAATACTAGAGAGATGCATACACTCTCAGGTCTCACACTACCTCCTTACTAACAACCTCCTTTCCAGTACTCAGCATGGTTTCCGACCAAACTATAGCACCACCACTGCCTTACTCTCCTTTAATAACACTATCCTTCAGCATAAAAACAATGGCTATCTCTCCTCTGCTACTTTCCTAGGCCTATCTAAAGCATTTGACATGGTCCCACACAAACAACTTATCTCTGTCCTCAATAATCTATTCTTCTCACAATCAGTCATCAACTGGTTTCAGAGTTACCTGTCTGACCGCCAACAATCCGTTGTATGGCAGAATGACATATCTCCCCAACTACCTGTCTCCATAGGGGTTCCCCAAGGATCCATCCTTGGACCCCTACTTTTCTCTGTTTACACCAATAATCTAGCCTCTGCCACCAAACATGGCGCACTCATCCAATACGCATATGACTCAACCATCATCTGCTCAGCCCAGTCCCTACCCAAACTGCAAAAAGTCACACAGGAAGCCTTTTCCTCTGTTGAAACATGGTTATCCGATGCCCAATTAATACTCAACCCAAACAAAACTAAACTACTCATCTTCCAACCCACCAAACATACTCAAAACAACTCTCACTTTAACATCACAGCAAAAGACAACACCACTATATACCCAACTGAACACACCAAATTGCTAGGAGTGGAAATAGACAATAAACTAAAATTTGACATTCACATATCCATGACCATAAAAAGTCCAAAAACTAGGAGCATTATACAGAAATAAACAATTTCTCACCAAAGCAGCAAAGATTTCAATAGCAAATTCCCACCTTATCTCCACCCTACTTTATGCCTCTCCAGTATATACCAACCTAAGGCAATGTGATCTAAACAAGCTAGAGACCTGCTACAACAAAATCGCCAAATTCGCCACAGGGGCATCCTACCGTAGTCACCACTGTCTCTCACTTGCTGAACTGGGCTGGCTTGAACTCCCGCACCTCCTTCAGTGGTATCAACTCTCACTCGCCCACAAACTAGTAAACCATCCACTAAATGTCCCATCCCTCCAGAATCTACTCCAACCCTATCGCACCACCAGACCACTAAGATCCAGCAACAAAAATCACTTGCAGATCACTAAAGCCAATAACTCTGCTGGTGAAGCACTATTCTCTTGCGCCATAGCTAAGTTATGGAACTCACTCCCACCCACAATTACCTCCGTACCATCATGCACCAACTTCAAAACTTTTTTAAAAGCGCACCTAAAAACATGCTGGCTATGCCCTTGCAACTCCCACTCTAATATCATCCACCCCATCCAACTACTACCTTTCTTTCACCTCCACTAACTACCTTGATGATAGCAAGCTCAGATGCTCATAAGCCTAGTACTTATTATACAGCAGGAACTTCTCATTGTTACATTTGTTAATGCCTGTTATGTACTTCACAGATAAAGATTCTAGTTGTCTACTGATGTACTATGTTCTTCATCTGTAAATATGTTGTTAAGTAATTTCTATGTTAAATTGTTAATCGCTATGTAATCCAATGTAACTACTGTCTGTTTATTTTACTGTGGAGCTTTTCTCCCCAGGCATCCGCTGAAAATGGACCCACGTCCAGTCGGACACTCCCGGTCAACAAATTTAAATAAATAAAATAATTAGTGGTGTAAATACCCCTGTGGAGAAAAGGCATAAGGAAATCTTAAATGCTACTGTTCCTTTTGTCTGCTATAACAGCATGCACTCAAGAAAATCATAAGCTAATTATTATATATATTGTTAAATTCTAAAGTATGTTTGGATATGACCATGAGAGTAAAGAAGTCTGTATAAAAATGCTTCTTTCAGTTTAGTTGTTCAGGAAGTATGTTGCCATAGCTCCCTAGGGCACATCATACTCCGTTCTAACACAAGCTGTAAGCACCTACTGCTTTGAGCTGCATTGCTTACACTAGATAAAGGCGCACTGTATAAACCCTGGGGGCGAACTGAACTCTTTTATTGCTTTGAACCCATTAATTTCACTAGCAAGAATTCTGGATTACACAGTGATATCAACCCCTGCAGTTCCTGTTTCCCCTAGTCTCCAGAAAACAGCAAGGTATATATACCCTGGTGGTACAGTGATTTACGGAGGGGATGCAGTACACCCCAGCTGTCACATGCCTTTGAATATGTCACAGACACAGCTGTCATTGCATGCCCACAGACCGAATGACTGATCACTGAATGTGTACACATTATGCTTAGAGTTGATAGTGAAAATGGATGGAGTATGGATGTATGAGTTACAGATACATTTTAGACATATCTAAAGGCTGTCATTGCTGTTGTGGTCATATCCAAACTTACACTTTGGACGGTGCAGTGGTGAAGCAGTTTACATTGTCGCCTCATGGCAAGAGGTTCTCTGGTTTAATTCTCAGCTGGGGTGCCTTTTGTGCAGAGTCTGCATGTCCTCTCTGTGTTCATATGGACTTCATCTGGGTGCTTCGGTTTCCTCCCATGTTACAAAGACATGCGTCTGGAGTGTTTCGGCCTGGGCCTACCCTGAAAATTGTCTCGTTCCAAGTCTGACTTTCCCCAATAAACAAATGTTAAATAAATGTTAAATAAAATAAAAATAAATATCTGATGGTGAGGTGGGGGTATTCATCTGGGGTTTGCTAGGAGGATGTGAATGACTGAACCACAATTATCATTGCTTTAATTTACATCCTGGGATTAAGGAATATCATGCATATACAGCTGTCACTGCAATAACAGGATGTCTTGAAGGGAACAGAGTGATTCCTGCTTCTAGAAGAACAGTACAGTTTACTATTACAATCATAATAGGATCAGTATGACTTTGGGGGGGGGTGGATGGATGGGTGGATGGATGGATTTGCTGGAAGTACTACAAGACTGTCAAAGGTAAAGAATAAGTAAAAGGATTGGGACTGGGAGGAGATATGGCTATAAGGGGTACTAAATATTAAGTGACACAAACTGGGATAAAGACTATATAAAAGTTGAGATTCTATTAGACTGTCATGAGTGATGCACTGAAGGGTAGGATTGTATTAGACTTTGCTATCAAGGCATCATTCAAAGACGTGAAGAGATGGATGTGTGGTAAACTGTATTAATCAGGACTGGAGTGCTTAGTACAGTCAGCAATTCATAATGATCACTTGGTTCCTACTAATTAAACATGGCCTTTCTAACTCTGTTTTAGTATTATTTTGTGTTTTGTATAGCAGTTGGCTAGTTTCAAGGATAAAGCAATATCAAAGCTAATCAGTCATATGGGATGAGGTGACTAATTGACTGGAGAAGATTAGTACAGAAAATGCATTTTGCGAAAGTATGTATGTCATTTGTGCAAATATCATGTATGTTATGCAGAGATATGAAAAAGTGTAAACAAGCAAGGAAAAGAAAAGAGAAATCAAAGAAATGGATGCGTAAGGCAGACAGCAGAGAAAACTGTTAAGCTAGACGTATGTACATGTGTAGGCACTTCACTGCTTTGTGGCAGTGGACAAGGAAGTGATGACAGTAGAATGTTTCAGAGTAAATAATTATTTTAAATAATAAAGTAAATGAATGAATACAATTTGTATGCAAAGGAAAGGGAAGGAGACTAAGATCTTCACTGAAGCAGATAGACAGAGATAGAGCAACACATAGCATAAAGCTGCAGGTGACATAAAAATGGAGAGATCTGGGGATGTGTGAGATAACTTGCCAAACCAAAAAGTATGATATTTGAAATCATCTAAAATCTGAAAAAAAAAATCTTTAAACCCTCAGCATCCACAATCTTAATGAAACCCCAACAAAAATATCATCCTTTAAATTCCAGGGTTTATGGCTGGACCAGACTCTTAAGCTTCCATACCAACATAGGAAAAACCTATGAAAAAGATTAGCAGTCTTCTTTCTCTTAAAAACACTCAGCAGTCTGCTGATTCAAATTTGCTGGTTCATTCCAACTCCTTCCTACAAGAACTTCACTGCACCACCTTCATCAAAGCCAGGTGGCTTCCATTCACTTAAATAGTTCATATACCTTTAGGCTGTCTCCTGTTTAAATTCATATAACCAGATGCCTTTTTGCCTGCTGCTGCCAAACTCCTAAGTAAAACCACCCCTACAGTCTCCACAACATCTCCCAAGGTACTACATCACTCCTTATACCCCAAACCAATGACCACTCCTTTTCCATTCTTGCACCCATGTACTGGGAATCCCTCCCCAGCTGTCTAAAAGAAATATCCCTTAACCTGTCATGTCAGTCCGCAAGTGCCTTGCCACTGGACACCTCATCTAATTACCATCCTTCACCTGCATCACCTCTGCATCTGCCTATCTCTGTATTTACCTGTTGTTAATCATAATCACTCCTAGCTCTTGGTTTTCCTATAATTTTTAAGGAAAAATGACTCTGCATTTGTTTTCACCACAGTACATATTTGTGAAATGTTTTCATTTTTGTGTATGTGTACTTATTTATTTTTCTTGAGAATATGTTAATTTGTTTCTAAGTGTTTGTGGTTCTGTTTCTTGTGAATGGTTTCACCTGAGCTGTGCCTTCAGTCTATTGCAATCAGTTCACTGTCATGCAAGCAAACTTAAACAAATAAATGAACAGAGTCCTTGATGGAATTCATATCAGAGATGAAGCAGTTAATGTGCTACAGGCGGCAAAGAGTGACTATATGAATAGCCAACACATTTGTCAGTACTGACTGCTGACTGTTTTGTGAATGGACTGCAGCAGTATGATAAGAGAGGAGAACGAGAGAGAGAGAATTCTGAGGCAGTATATAAACTGCAGAGAAAAAATGAATTCCAAAGGAGTTGTATATGTCTCCATTGCATGGATATTGTGAAAAATGTGTCATGATAAAGTCAAGCTGTGATATTGTTTTCCACTCCTAAAGGTGTTTAAAATCCGTTGGAAGTTATAGATTAAATAAGCTTGCATAGAAAAATAAGCTGCTTCAATGATTTTAAAAAATTTGGCCGCACAAATTCCATTTTCATTTGTATAATTTATTTTTGAAATTTTCATGGTGTTGTCAAATAAAAATATTAAATGGAACTAGTGGTTTGGTCATCAATAATTGCGAAGAATGTTCACTGATTTGGTCAGTATTCCACAACTGGTTAATAATGCTTTAATAAATAAAAGCCTGCCTAAAATTGTCGAACACGTATTCTTACCAGACTAAAATGAATTCCATTTCAAGTACATCACTTCACAGTTTGTCGACGTTCTGAAAATGCATCAGCGAAACTTACCTCAGTAAATCTCAGGGATTGAGTTTTAGCATGGGTCTTGTAAAGACTGGGTACATCTGCCTCAGCCATTTCAGTGGATCAGTGTCCACATAGCATAACTTGACAATGTAAATGTTGACAGAACCCTGATCAACCAATGATGGAACCCTGTGTGATGAAAGGAGATACTGCCAGCACAGCTAGCTGGAATTTTGTAACTAATTATATGTCATTGGTGAATATCGAAATGATTTATACAAGATGCTTGTGTTACAAATGTATTGGAACTGTACGTCATGTGTATGTCAAACTGCTTGTACAGACGTGTGTTGAAAAGATGTTTGTAGAGTGCTGTGTTTGAAATGTAACTACAGTGTGCCGTACTGGAAGAGAGCAGAAATGTACCTGCAATATTGTAACTGTTTAAATGTATATGCTTAACAGAGGAAACTGGAGGGTTAACCTCAGTCCAGCAAACTTTAGAAAAATATTTGAAATTAAATTACTTTATAGGCTACGCAATAAAGAGGCCATCTCTCAAGTTTTCAATGCAGCTAGAGACACAGTCTGTCCTAGGAAGCTTTCTGCATTGTCCTTGGAGTGAACTAATTGCTACTTTTGAAGCATGAAGGAATGCAATTGTTTTGACTTCCAGGATCTGCCAAAGATCTGAGCAAAAGCCTTTGTCTGTATATTTTACAGGTAGATGCTAAATGCTGCCAACTTCTAACAATGGGGGGTTTGGCCTGGGAACTAGAAGTCAGATGACTAGAAATGTCATTCTGCAAGCTATCCCAGCAGTAATATTTTAGATATTAATTTGAGAAGTCTCTTAGTGAGACAGAGCATTCTGCTTTGGACGTGACAACAACAACAACAACCATTTACCTCATCTTCCTTGCTCTGATGAAGTCTCTAGGGAACAGTATAACACTCTTGGATACAGTCAGGACTATATCAAAGCTTAGTTTAGATTTTGTTTTTCTTTGTGTGAGCCTGTACGTAATGTTATTTTAAATATTTCCTATGATTTTGAATTCTTATGTCACTGTGAATGTATATTTAGTATTGCCTTGTTCTTTTATTATTTGTTATTAAATATATTTAAACCTTTCATTGTGGCTGATCTGTGTAGAGATCTTTACGTTTTTGAGAGTATTTGCATATTTATTTGGTGATACTGTGTGGGACTCTCCTAATAGCCTTGCTCTTCGTCAAACTACCATTTGTATTACTATCAAGCAGTATAATGAGTACCATTGGAAGAGCCTTAAGGTAGCTGGCAGGAGTGACTGGTGGCAGTGAAAACTATCTTATACTCTGGGCAGAAGAGGCCAAAGCTAGTAAACCTGTGCCAGCCTTTCTCAAGTGTGTGTGTGTGTGTGTGTGTGTGTGTGTGTGTGTGTGTGTGTGTGTTTGTGTGTGTAAATCAAACCTGAAGGATAGTGTGTGTGTCAGCTACTTAGGCAGGGGCACAAAGCACTGGTTGGACAGAGAGGGTGCTGGAGGTCTTGGCTTGGTCATTTAGCTGAGATCTCAACTCTATATAGTTGTGCCAGTGGGAAGTCTTATTGGGGATCTGAAATAAGAGGGAGAAACCAGCCCCTGACTGACTGTGGTCTCTGTGTGCTCTTAAAGGAAATTTCACTTGATGCAGAGAGCTGCATTTGGAAATACTGTATGTGTACATGTCATCCTCTCAGTGAACATTGCCAGTGGTGAGGATTGAGGCTGCTTGATTACTGGGCCAGTGGAGGGTCATCACAACCTCTTCAGATATCCAAAATGCTGCTGTATACCTCTCGCTCCAAACTGCTGTGTTGATGTTGCAAAAGAGTTCTAGATTAGACCCCTGGAGTGAGTATTTCTCATGCCATTTGACTTGCTGATATGCAGTAGATCCATCAGTACTGGGTTAGAGAATGCCCTGTATGCCATACACAGGTCACCTTTTAGTGATCTGTAGGATACCAAGTGCAGTCACAGGTTTTTGAATTGGTCCACGTATGACATATTGTTTAGACCTTGTATCTTTTTAGTAAGGTATATCTATGGGCATTGTGGCTTGTGTCTGGACAGATCCAAAAAGGAGCATTATGTTCAATGATTGTCCTAGTGAGAACTGAGTAAATGGACAATGACTTCTGTAGATGGCAATCCCTTTGTTTAAAAACTGTGCAATATAGATGGACTTTCTTAAAACACTGGCCGTGAAGGTCTGTCCACATAAATTCCCAAATCCCAAACAACTGGGTTATCTCTTAGGGGCAAATTGTCAATGTGGTAGTTCCCTGGGTAGATGACTTCCAAAGGGTATGATAATGTATTTGACATTTAGTTTCAGTCCATGACTCTGGCACCAGTTTTTTTTTTTTTTTTGGGGGCAAACCTTCCTGCAGGATGGCTAAGTCATCTGGGGATTCAATGCCTGCTTCTAGCATGCAGTCAGCCAGAGCCCTTTGGTATTGGCTTTTACTTCAGAGAAGTAGAAGACAAACAGCAGAGGCCCCATCTATGAACCCTGGGGAACTTCACTGGAGACTGGTCTCTCAGTTGGAGGTAACTTCCCCCGTTTTGATCTTCTGTGTCTTGTGTGTGAGACATTTGGCTTTCCAGTGTGTGACGTAGGAGTTTATTCCCAGTTTATTTTGCTTTTCTACAATGCCTGAGTGGGTGATTGTGAAAAAGATTTGAGCTGGTTAAGGTATGCGATGTGTACCATTTTACCTTTATTCACTGCTTTGGTGACCTTTTCAAATTAGTCCACCAGGGTGAGTAAGAATAACCTGACATTGATGAATCCAAACTGAGACTGGTCCAATGTTTTGAGGTTCCCTATGTCCTTATTGAATAGTTCCCTGATAAGTCTTTCTGTGGCTTTGCATTTGAGACTGGTCAGACTTATGGGCCTGTAATGGCCTGGGTCTGTGAAAGGTCTTCCCTTATGCAGAGGAATGACTTTAGATGTTCTCCATTTGTTTGGTAACAGTTTTGTTGGGGAGATGGCTAAAAATGCTTCATGTTATTTAAAATGCATCCAGGGATATTGTCAGGACCCATCATTGCAGTATTTTTGGCTTTTGATAGTGCTTTTAGGATGTGGTCTTGGGTGATGGCGAGTCTGTTTCAGGTGTATGTTGTGGGATAAACAGAGGAGAGAGATGGGTAAACTTTGAGCTGAATTTATTGGTCAGTAGGTTCACTATATCTTCAGCCTCAGTGTAGGTAACATTATTCACAGCCAGCTCAGTGCATTGTTGTGTTGTGCTTCTGAAAATATGAGCATAACCCTAACTGTACAAAAAGAAAATAAAGAGTGCACCATCAGCTGAAATACGAACTTGTCAGCAAATAACTCCAATTAGCAGTCTATTGAGAAAGGTTTCGTTTATTCCAAATAAACAGGAGCTGCAGCAAGTCATAAAAGTTAAGCGCTTTCGTTGACACCCAACCTTCAGACATAGAAACTAAATAAATCTAACTTCTTTTAAACACATGCTCACATGATGTCATAATTGATTTGATCTAATTTAAAGAGACAAGCATTCATAGAAAAAAGGTTACTATTTAAAACCTTATATTATTGACATCAAGTGCTAAAAACATTGCAAACATTAAAAACATTAAAACATTTAAATAAATAAATTCTAATGATTTAAAGGTCTGGAAGCTAAGAAAGGCTTGATGGAAAGTCTTTCATTGAGTCCAAACCTATTTGCCTGTAATTTCACAATCCATTTACCCTCTTGCTCTTCTACTCTATTTTGACATTGCCTAGCCTATTACCTGTCTTCACCAACTCAAGAACATGAAACTTGAAGGTATGGTTATCACCAACCTCAGCAACATGCCTAGCTAATGCATTCAGCATTACTCCTAGATATTGTATATGTGTTCTCTAATCCGTTCTCTCAGGGATCTGGTGGTCATGCCCACATAAAACATCCTGCAGGACTGGCACTCAGCCAAATAAACCAGATTCCTTGACCTACAAGTTGCACAATGTTTAAAATCATAGCTTCTTTGTGTAGCAGGATGTAAGAACACATGGGTGTTGGCTATATATCTGCACTGATTGCAAGATAAACAAGCAAAAGTGCCAACCCTTGAACATGTACTGTCATTAGTACGGACTCTATCATAACAAAGTAGCCTATTCAATGACATCATGTTCTTATAGGCTACTCTAGGTTTGTCATCTACTAGAGATCTAATGTTCTCATCGATCATAAGGAGGTTCCAATGTTTATGAAAAATGTCCATGACATATTTATTCTTGTTGGTGTATGGAATAGTTATCCTGTTAGTCCGAACCTTAGGTGTATATCGGGTAGATGTACAGGGAATGTCGTGCTTCTTGATAGTGGGCATCGCTATGTTGTCCCTCCTTAGATCTCCTTCAGAAACAGCTGTGAATACAGAGTTCCTGTTGTATCCCCTTGTTATAAAATTGTCTGATAGATCTTTCATGTGTCGTTGAAAGGCAGTGTCAGTGGAAGTTAATCTAGAAACTCTGGTGACCTGATTCTGAACAATGTTCCTATATATATGCTGGGGATGCATGCTGTTTCTATGAAGTAGATTATTCCTCCAACAACTCTTCCTGAACAGTTCTGTCTCAAAACCATGACCTGTTCTAACTATATTCACATCTAGAAAGTCTATGTGTTCAAGAGAGTAAGTAGAATCAAAACTCAAAAATCAGTTGTTCCATTAAGATAATGTACAAATTCTAAGAGATGTTCAGTTGTTCCTCCCCACAATAAAATGACATCGTCCACAAATCTATTATAGAATAGTAGTGAGTCAAGAAAAACAGAGTTCTGATTAAACACAAATAGCTGTTCCCATCGTGCCAGCACCAAATTGGCGTTGGCACAAGGAGTGCCCATCGCTCGCCTTTGGTTTGTAGGTAATAAGAACTCCCATAACATAACACATTATTTTCAAGAACGATCTCAAGTAGTGACACACATCTATCAACCACATGCGTTGTCAAACCACTCTCCATCAAGAAATCTCTCAAGTATTCCAAGCCTATACTATTAGGTATTGAAGTAAAAAGAGACTTGACGTCCAATGTTACTAATATGCACATTTGATCGATAGGAAAAGACTGTGTGAATGTCGCTAAGTTCTCTAAAAAATTGGTAGTGTCCTTTAAAATGTGCTTGGTACTCAGGACTACTGGTTTCAATATTTTATCCAAATAAATCGACAACGGCTCCGTCAGCCAACCCCTGCTGGATACTATTGGTCGCAAGGGTGGGTCAGTAACATTTTTGTGTATTTTGGGAGGCCTCTAAAAGATGGTACTAGAGGCTTCTCAACTATAAAATACTCATATAAACCATTGTCAATGACACTAGTCAATAGTAGATCATATAGCATGGCATGAACATTTTTAATGATGTTATTTAAACTGTGTGCAGTAATAGGTGAATAGGTGTCAGTATCAGATAACATTGCTATCATTTTATCACTATAGGTGGTGTCATGACAACAACAGCTCCACTCTTGTCTGCCTGTCTAATGGCAATTCTATCATTCATTCTTAGATCATTTAAGGCATCTTTCTCTTGTTTGGTCAAATTCATAAAGCAAGGTTTGGCTTGATTATCATTGTACAGCTTAAATAAGTCATCCTCAACCGCTTGCTCAAAGGCCTCTAACAGCGGATGCGAAGGAGGAATAAAGGTGGACGGCTTCTTAAAGGCGGTGTGTTTATGCATTGCTTCATCTTTATTGCCATATAACAGTTTAAGTGCTAGATTTCTGGTAAACATTTTAACATCCACAACGATATCAGTGACATCATTGCCATGCCAGGTCACCAGAGTTTCTAGATTAACTTCCACTGACACTGCCTTTCAACGACACATGAAAGATCTATCAGACAATTTTATAACAAGGGGATACAACAGGAACTCTGTATTCACAGCTGTTTCTGAAGGAGATCTAAGGAGGGACAACATAGCGATGCCCACTATCAACTGTACATCTACCCGATATACACCTAAGGTTCGGACTAACAGGATAACTATTCCATACACCAACAAGAATAAATATGTCATGGACATTTTTCATAAACATTGGAACCTCCTTATGATCGATGAGAACATTAGATCTCTAGTAGATGACAAACCTAGAGTAGCCTATAAGAACATGATGTCATTGAATAGGCTACTTTGTTATGATAGAGTCCAATGACAGTACATGTTCAAGGGTTGGCACTTTTGCTTGTTTATCTTGCAATCAGTGCAGATATATAGCCAACACCCATGTGTTCTTACATCCTGCTACACAAAGAAGCTATGATTTTAAACATTGTGCAACTTGTAGGTCAAGGAATCTGGTTTATTTGGCTGAGTGCCAGTCCTGCAGGATGTTTTATGTGGGCATGACCACCAGATCCCTGAGAGAACGGATTAGAGAACACATATACAATATCTAGGAGTAATGCGTTGAATGCATTAGCTAGGCATGTTGCTGAGGTTGGTGATAACCATACCTTCAAGTTTCATGTTCTTGAGTTGGTGAAGACAGGTAATAGGCTAGGCAATGTCAAAAATAGAGTAGAAGAGCAAGAGGGTAAATGGATTGTGAAATTACAGGCAAATAGGTTTGGACTCAATGAAAGACTTTCCATCAAGCCTTTCTTAGCTTCCAGACCTTTAAATCATTAGAATTTATTTATTTAAATGTTTTAATGTTTTTAATGTTTGCAATGTTTTTAGCACTTGATGTCAATAATATAAGGTTTTAAATAGTAACCTTTTCTATGAATGCTTGTCTCTTTAAATTAGATCAAATCAATTATGACATCATGTGAGCATGTGTTTAAAAGAAGTTAGATTTATTTAGTTTCTATGTCTGAAGAAGCGTTGGGTGTCAGCTTAACTTTTATGACTTGCTGCAGCTCCTGTTTATTTGGAATAAACGAAACCTTTCTCAATAGACTGCTAATTGGAGTTATTTGCTGACAAGTTCGTATTTCAGCTGATGGTGCACTCTTTATTTTCTTTTTGTACATGACTCTGACTTTTGAATAAGAGTGCTTTACCTGGCAGATTGTGTTCTTTTTTCAGTTATTATAACCCTAACTGTAACTAAAAAAGGTGTTGTGATTGACTTTAGCTTGGGTGGCTGATTTAGCCTCAAGCATGTTCCACTGCTTACATTGCTGATGACTTGGCTTTGGTGCATTTTATTAAGTTCCTGATTTGAACAACTAGCCCAGGCTTAAACCTGGCATCTCTTGCACTAAAGGCAAAGACAAAGGATAGGTGCCTCCACATCCTAATTAGAAGTCCTGTGAGGGGTGGTGGAAACAAATTGAGATAGGTAGACCAGACTTTTGTATCTCTAGCAGTAGTCATCAGCTCATCCTGTGGAATCCATCAGGCATTCTTAAGCAAGCTGTGATATGTAAGCCCACCAACATTTCCTTGGTTTCCTCTCAAACTCCACCTACTAGGACATATATGATACACCTGCAATAGTAAGTGCCAGGGTGCATGTAGACCACTTCAGTTGACACCTTTCAATGTGAAATGGCTCTCTACTCTGAGATGCTCCAAGATGACTGACGTTTTGTAAGGAGAAAGCATCTGACACCATGTGAGGGGACCTTATTTTTAATTGTATCCTCAGCCTTATCTTTTTAGTTACTAGGCAAAGGTAGTTACCATAAAAGGAGAGCTTAGTTGTATGTCTCAGGTTTTGTTTTGCAATCATAGTCTAGTATAATGCCTGTAGTGTTGTCACACATGCATCTACTGGCCTTTCTCTTGATCCTTTTATTTTCCGTTGTGAACAAGATGTCATAGTTAAACTTCTGTAATTGAGGTAGCCACTCCCCAACTTGCTGAACTCAATCCATTCTTTTTTCTGGTTGGAAATCAGGACCTGTGATGCTGCGGTGCTGATTTGCAACACTCCTGCTTCACAATCGGCAACAGCCTATTTCAGTGTGTGCTGTAGGTCGCTGTCACTTAGGCTAAGATTGCATCATCTGCAAACAACAAAAATGATATACTCATACCTCAAGCTGGTTTCTCTCTAGCTCTCGGCTAAACTTTCATATGTCGGTGCACAGCTGTTACTGTTCAAGGATAGTGATCAAATGGCATGACACAATGGCCCAAAACTCTACTGTTATAACATGTTGCACAAGGCATTCCAGGGTACGTAGTCTTATGCTTTCTCTTATTCTCCAAAACACACAAGACAGTGCTGGCAAACTCCCATGCCCTCTCCAGTATCTGTGCAAGGATGAAGAGTTGATGCATTCTTCCACAGTATAGGCAGACTCCACATTGCTGTTTCTAAGTCAGAGGCTTAAAAAGAAGATGGATTTTCTTTTCCAGCACTGTGATGTAGCCTTTCCCATGTTGACTGAGAACGTGATCCCTTTGTAGTTGGAAAACACCCTGCTGTCCTCTCTTTTTTGAAATACAGGGACTGCCACTCCATTTTTCCAGTCTACATGTCCCCTTTATTCCATATAGCATAGAAAAGGTAAGATAATGACACCTTAACAGTGTCCAGCACCTTGAGCATTTCCAGCTGGATCTTCTCCACTTCTGCAGCTTTGCCACAATGGGATTGTTTAATTCATCACAGTGACTTTCTCTTCAGAAATGTTTCCAGTCCCACATATTGTTTCTGGCAATGCCACCTGAGAAACATGTGTATCCAAAGGCTACAGGAATGACTCAAAATGCTATTACTGCTTCCCAACAGTGGCCCTATTTGAGGTCAGCATTTTACCACCCTTACAGAGAACAGCCTGGACATTGTCCTGCCTCTCCCTTCTCAAGTCTGCAGATGGTCTTCCGGCACCTGTTTGAAGACAGCCAGAAACCTTTTCTCATGTCTCCATGAAGCCTGCCCCTCAACCATTCTTTCAGCTCTGAGACTGTCTTCCTGGTGTTTCTGTACTTTAAATGTGGAGACCCTGCCTTCATTCTGCTGTCCCCTTCAGTTGCTATAATTGTGTAAAAGGCCTTTTTCTTAACTCAATGGCTTCCCTTTCTGCTGGTATTCACCAGCAGGTCCTACATTTACTGTCATTACAAATGGTAGCTACCTTTCAGTTGTATCTCATTGATTCTTTCTTGGCTGTTGAGATCTTGAACAGGGTATGTTCCCATTCCATATACTCAACCTTTCCAGGCATGTAGAAACTCTTCCACATGTGAGAACTGAACTCATTCCACACAAACATAAGCTGCTATTCTCAGGACATATTCACTATAGTTTCTTGTAATTGTGTCTTCAGCACCTACCATGGGCATCTTACCTTATTCTCCATCAGGTTGTGATTAATTTATAGCTCAGCACCTTTCATGACTTGAGCATGTAGAACACAAGTCTTCAGGTCTGATGATGTGTATAAAGCTGATCTTCAACTTTTGACTTAAGATGCTATGATACCAAGTACTCTTAAGTGCATACTTGTGTTTGAATATAGGCTTTACTACAGGCAGTGCATGAGTAGCACAGAAGCCCAAAAACAGTTCACCACTCTGGCTCAGATGAGACATGCCATTCCTCCAAATTGCACCCCTTCATGTATCTTCACCCCCCCCCCCCAAGTCCAAATAAGTCTGCCAGTAGAAACAGTAGGTCATTGTTCAGAGAAGTAAAGAACATTGCATGCAGCAGAGCTATTAGGATCATTCACTGATGCCAAGTCTTAGGATGGTGTTTGCTGTCAAGTGTTTGGTGGTTGGGGATCCCTCTTCCTCACATAACCCAAAGGGGCTCAGTCCAAAAAAAAAAAAAAAAGCTACATGAAGCCACCCTGTGGGTTTACCACTTATAAGTTGAAGGGGGGGGGTCTGGTGTAATACAATGCAAGTGGCAAGACAGATTAAGATGCATTAATTTCTGGCAATAAAGATGGTATTGGAGACATATGGAATGTCAGCTAACTGCTGAGAAAGGAAGAAAGTGAAGTTTGTGTGGGACCTTGAAAAGTGGCATTTAGATTCAGGGTGTCCTGCAGTCCATTTGTTGTTCACAGAAGTTGATTTCATTTCCATTACTTTAGCAAGATAATCATTATGCATCACTATTTTCCAGTTTTTTGTCAACATCTTAAAATTGTAATTATCTATTGAACAAGTCATTGCAAAAGATCTGGTGTAGCATTGCTCTCAATTCTTTTCTTTGTCAGTCAAGAGACTTGGTATGTAAAACTGGTGTGAAGAAAGTTTTCTCCAAGTCCTAAATTGATTAACAAAACAAAGCATTTCAGCCATTATACTCCTTTAAAGTAAGCAAATCTGTCAAAATATCCACCTCATTTTCAAATACATTGAGCTAATTCTGAAATACAATGTTGTCAGTTGTGAGCCTAGAACTTCTAAAAAGCTGATTATTTATAGTATTCAGTTTTCCTTTAACTACCATCAAGAAATAAATTGTGGGCAAAACTATTCCAGATCTTTGCATTGACTTTTTCTGTATCGAATTATGACGCAAAGAAGATAATGACTAAGAAACTGTCTGAGAAGAACACAAGGAGAGAGGCAGAGAGAGAAAAAAAGGAAAGAGAAAAAGAAGTGTCCCTATGAAGGTTAAGGGTTATTAATGCTGATAGTGATTTTCTGTACAGTAATAAACTCTCTTTTTTAATCCCTGGTGTAAAAAAATAGTTAAGAGTTGAACACAGGAAACTGCTGAATAAAAAAAAAAAAAAAGCTAGCATCAGTCACACCTTTGTTAGCAGTTCAGATTGGGTATAAAAAATGGCAGAGAAGTATGTGTGTAATAGGCTTCCCTTCACAAGGTTCAGGTTTAGCTTTTTCTAGGTGCTGCCCTTTAATAAGCTTTGCTTTCTGCTGGAGAAATTTTATTTAAAAAAAAAAAGATATTTTGAATTTATTAGGAGTGCTGAACTACACCCCTGAACTGCCCCCAGCTGAAAGGTGTATAATGATGGACACATTAATGACACCAGAAAGTCCGAGATACCTCTTCGTAGGGCACATGACAAGCAAGCAGATGTGCTCGACACGGTGTGTGTTAATGAGTACTTAACGCCCACCATGGGGTGTTATGAGGCCCGACACCACAGGGTGGGTGTTAATTACACATTAACACACACCCTGGAGGGCATTATTGCACTTAGAGAATGAGCTGTCTGTAAAATTGTTGTGTTTTACTTACTTATATATGTCTTTTTTATTACTATATATTTTTAGTATATTTTTGATGTAAAGTTTCTCTGCCTAATACTTCAAACTTGCTTTAAAAATAACTATGTATTTATTTTTTGGTCCCTTACTCCTAAATTGTTTGGTTGGCAGTCATTGGAGATTGAAATTACTAAATAATGACATACATTTGAGCTTCAGACTTTTATTTCCTTCAGAAAATTCATGCTAACATAAGTCCTTACTTAAGCAACTCTGTAATTATATAAGAGCAATAATTAAAATCTTTCTATTTTAGAGCATTTGTACCCCTTTATTTTAGGCTTTATCCAGATTTCTTCAAGTGAAAGGCGCAGAGGTACGCAAACCTTATTACTGCTTCTGCTAATAGTCATCTCACTCACTGTCTCTCTCTCACACACACACACACACACACACACACCACACACACACCTCAGCTTCAGAAAATGCATGCTAAAGAAAACCCTGTTATTCTAGCATTTTTCTATGTTTATAAGAGCAGTATTTAACATCTGCCCCTATTTTTAGTCCTTAATTTCTTCATTATTTGTGGCTCTGTCCAGATTTCTTGTGCAGAGAGGTATGGTCGAGAGGAACGCAAAGCTCTTATGAGGTGTGATGTGATGCTGCCAGGATTGCTCAATCACTCTCACCCTTCACTTTCTCTCTGAAACACACACACACACACACACACACACACACACACACACACACACACACACTCTCTCTCTCTCTCTCTCTCTCTCTCTCTCTCTCTCTCTCTCACTCATTCTCTTCTGCTTTCATGCACACATTCACTCACACAGGTAGACAGTAACATAAACACACGCACATGCATGCTTTTTATTTTACACTCACTAAACAGCAGAAGCGCTGCTTAGTGAATGTAAAATAGTAGCTCAACCGATGTCTCTCTCACACTCGTACACCCATACGCTCTTCACACACAGACATAAACGCTCACATTTCTTTATTTTACTTTACTTTTTTACATTTTACACTTGCTAGACAGTAGAAGCACTGCTTAGCATGTGTAAAATAATGTCAACTGTTCCATTTTCACTGCCCGAGTTCCATGGTGGCTTGATATGCTGCTGTGAAGCGGCGGACTCGTTTTTCAGCAGGCATTACTTGTACATTAATACTCTGCTGGAGAACGCTCGTTCTCCAATCAGGGTACTGACGTACAGTAAGCCCATTCTTGAAGGTATATTGCACCCTCTCAGAACTCACAGTGTGGGCTCATGGTGATACAGCTGGTGGTAGAATTAGTGGAAAAGGTATTAGTCTGTTGTTCTAGTAGCAAAGAAGGATTCCTAGTCACTTAGCAGGTATGGCAAAATGTCATAATGTTCAGGCCTGGCAGTGCAGATCCTTAGCAGTAATTACTAGGATTCCATCCTAGGACAGATGTTAAATCTTATAGGTGATTTACTGAATAATAGTGCAGAAGGCAAACTGCCTGAATCAAACAAGGGAGCATACAAGTTAGGTGGTCACCTGTCCAAGTGGAAGAACAGTGCCTTAGACGCCTCTTTGTAAGAAGCTGGTACAGGGATGGTCCCTCATGTTCCATGCCTGATTAAGAATGTAGTGTTACTTTGAAAAGGATAGAGCAACCTTTAATTTCAATAAGCCACACAAAAAAATACTGAATGATGTAGAACAACAACAGAAAATTGAATAATGCCTTTAATAGCTATTCCAGATTATTTCTAAGCAGTTTTCCTATTAACGCTCTGTGTTTAAAAATATTTTTTCGAAAGCAACAGAAACAATGATGTAGTACCTAAACAGATACTTTAGGCCCTGAGAAAAACAATCTTAAGTTACTGATGTTTTCCAAAACTTTGGAATTAGTTCAGATGGGAGGAAGATCTCTGCTTTCTTTCAATGAAAGGCTTAATTTCTGTGAAGCATAATAGTCACTTGATTTTGGGAAACATATTTAATGTAATCAAGTCTCACAGATTTGTCCCGCAATGTCTAGATCAAGCAAATGTTTGGTGTGTTAGTCGTAGCTTTACCCTCAGTGCCAAGAAATGTTGCATAGTTTCCCTTGACAACTCTAGCATTACTGACATCTACCATGTATAGAACATTCCCTTTACATCTGATACAGTCATCAGAGTCCTGGGTGCCTATGTTCATAACTGGCTCTCACTTAACCACCATGCCTTTGTGGTGGTTAGAAAATTATTCTACCTTTCACACCTTATTCTTTGGAGTGTCTCTTTAAGGTCGAGAAAAGTTAGATACATTTTGTCTCCCCCAAGAGGCCCATCATTGAATGTAATGCACTCTTCAGCATGTACCTCACTAAGCACCTAAGCCAATTCAGGTTTCCATAATGTTTCCAAAAACATCTCGGGTCTAAGAACACTCTTGCTCAGATAGATAAAATGCCCTGTTCCTCTACTTGGTGTCATGTGGACCGCTGATAGGTGATCTGTGCGTAGCCTTCCATGCTATAAATGAACACAGCAATCTTTGTACTCCTTCACCTAATTACAGCCAGTGATTTATTAGCATTAAAAGCCCAGTTATAGAATTTTATGTTCTGCACTTTAGATATTGTCCCAGATCTAGAGTCCCTTTTTACATTTATTGTAGTTTGTGTAGTCATATCCCTCCATACTCACACGCCTCTCCTGTCAGCTGAGATGCTTGACTTTTTCCATGCCACTTTGTCCCAGTTTTTTGGGTGGTTAAAACCTACCACCAGGTAGGATTTCAAAACGTCCTCTTTGCTCAGCATCTTTATGCCAGGCACACTTCTAGGGTCAACTATTA
The DNA here is from genome assembly GCF_019279795.1 of Protopterus annectens. Lineage (NCBI taxonomy): Eukaryota > Metazoa > Chordata > Ceratodontiformes > Protopteridae > Protopterus > Protopterus annectens. The sequence continues at coordinate 834,683,031 of NC_056744.1, forward strand.
CATTGGGTAGTCCTAACAACTGCAGTTGCTCCTGCTTTTGATCAGTCTCTATCTTGATTTCTCTGAGCATTTTCAGATGTTCCTTTGTGGTTGCATGTATAAGGAAAACACACTAAGAAACCATGAGGAACAGTAATAAAATTACTCTAGTTATAAACCCCTCAGGGAAATGTTAGGTAAAACAGGTTAGCACATAGTAGCACAGGTATGGCAAGGAATTCTGTATTGACAGGTCTATGGCCAAAGCTGCCTGTACGTACACCATCAATGTAAGTCTGGAAACATACTAAAGATGCATAATTATTAATCATCAGGAGAAGTAAAATGGAAAAATCGGCGCATGGCTTTAGACTGTATTTATTAAGTGCAAACAGTATCTCTTTATAGACCTGACAGAGACCTGGTTCAAAGCTCCAGAGAGCACCCCTGCATTACCAGGCTATAACTCATACCACATCTTTTGGCCACCAAACCCGGACCAAAACACTAAAGGTGGAGGTGTGTCCATATTCATTAAGGATATCCACACCTCCAAGCTAGTTGCTCAGCATAATGCATCCGAGATTATCCAAGTTCAACTAACTCTGGGCAAAACCGCAATCCAGATTGTAGCTTGCTACAGAACCCCCACCATGCCCCAGGATTCCCACTCCTCTTTTTGATACACTGGAAAATATTAAGGTACAACCCAACACCCTAATAATGGGTGATTTCAACTACCCCACCATTAACTGGGAAAACTACTCTTGTACCAACTCTTTTGCTCAACGTTTTCTAGAAATCATCAATTCCAGTGCCTTGGATCAACTTATCCACACCCCCACCAGGGACAGCAATATCTGAGACCTGATCATCACCAACATGGGTGACCGGTGTTGCACACCAGAGGTCCGCTCCTCATTGGTCAGATCCGACCACAAGCTAATCACCCTAGACATCCACATCCCGCTCCCACCCCCCATTAGGAAAACAACCGTAAAAATTTTCTCCAAAGCCAACTTCACGCTTCTTAAGACAGAAGTGGCAAACTTCACGACACCCATGCAGATGGACAACAGAGGTACGACTGCTGAATCATACACAGATACACTTTATAAGCACTTACATGAGTGCATGGATCGTACTATCCCTAACAGAACCAAGATGCTATCCTACAAGTAAAGGAAGCCAATCTGGTGGTCTTCTTCCATAAACAAACTCTACAATAGAAGAAAGAAACTGCTGCAAAAAAAAAGTAAAATCCCGTGATTGGAGGAACTCCCTGGTCAGCCTCAGTAAGAAGCTGAGATCCCTCATAAAATCCTCCAAAGCTAGTTAGGAAAACAAAATCACCACTGATTCTAAAGACAACCACAAAGCATTCTATAGCTGTGTCAAGAATCTCAGTGGCAACACTCAGATCTGCTCTGAGTTACAGCACAATGACACTAAATATACAGAACCAACTGATATTGCCAACATCCTGGCAGATAGGTTCAGTGCTAACTTTACCCCCCCTCTCACCCCCTAAAGGGCCCATCTTTATACCGGAAGAATGCAAAGTTCCTGTAATCACGGCTGCACAGGTAAAAACCTCACTCTCCAAAGCTAAGAACACAGCATCCATGGGACCTGACAACATCCCAGGCTGCCTTCTACATGAACTACAGAATGAACTGGCACCCCACCTAAGTACCATGTTCAGTCATAGCCTCACCTCAGACTTTGTGCCCATTGAATGGCGCACTTCAACAGTTATCCCACTCCACAAAGGGGGGGCCACAACAGACCCTGGGGACTACCGCCCCATTAGCCTGATGAGCCTGGTCTGCAAGGCCATGGAACGTATCATCATTGAACTCATAAACAAAGACACTGGAGATCTCCAAACTCTGGACCCCACACAGTTCGGGTTTGTAAAAGGCAGATCATGTCTTCTAAACCTGATAGACTTCTTTGAAGTAGACACCAAAGCCATAGATGAGGGTAACGTGGTTCACACAGCCTATCTAGATCTTGCCAAGGAGTTCAACACCATCCCCCACTCTGGAATTATAGATAGGTATAAATCCATATGTCACAAGATGGGTTGCCAACTGGCTTACTAACAGAACCCACACTGTGAAAGTAGCAGACTCCAAATTAGACTTCAGACAAGTGGAGTACCACAGGGTTCAGTCCTGGGTCCTCTCCTGTTTGCTATCTACTTCTCTGAAGTACAGGCTAACACAGAAGGTCTTTGGATAACTAAATTCACAGATGACTGCAAACTAGGAGCCATAATCAAAACTCCTAACAATGTGGACATCCTACAAAAGGGCCTCACTGAGACAGATGCCTGGTGTCAAAGCCATGGTCTCAAGCTCAATGCCAAAAAGTGCATTGTCATCCCCTTTGGTAAAAACTCTGTACCCATGAACTATCACACAGGTGGTACTCTACTTAACACCGAAAGTGTGATAAGAGACCTTGGGAACACAGGTGGACAGTAGTCTCTCCTTTGATAATCACATCGCCACAGTGGTCAGGAAATCCTTCTATGTGGCACACCTTATCACAAAAGGTTTCTCATCCAGAAAAAATAGGTCATTGTTCCCCTCTACTCATCACTCATTAGACCCATTATAGAGTACAACGCCCCTTTTGGTATGTACCTCACAAGACATCTACAAGAACTGGAAAGGCTGCAAAAATATCTCACAAAGAGGATTACTGGCCTCAAACAGATGCCTTACACAGACCGACTAAAAAAAAACTCCAGCTTTACACCGTCGAATATCGCCTACTCAGAGGCAATCTCTGCCTAACATACAAAGCTATGTCAAACCCAGAGCTGCTGGACACGCTCCACTTAAAGAAATCCCAATCCCTCCGAGCTACACGCTCTAGGGACCTAAACCTTGTCACCATAATAAACTGAATATGCTGGAGGGATAGATTCCTGTCCCAGAGACTTGCCATACTCTGGAACAGACTACCCATCTATGTCAAACAGAGCTCTTCATTAGCACTCTTCAAGAAAAATCTTGATGATTGGATAGGTAATAGGAAATTCACCCCGGGGATCACTTCTGTGGTTCTGCTTGACAGGGGCACCAGAAAATAATTTTCTTGGGTGGCGGAAGCCAGGGTACCTTTTTGGCTAGGCTGTATAGGCCCTAGTGCCAAATAACCTAGTACCTACCTATTAACCTATTATACTCTATTTCAGCAGTCCAAACCATAGGTTTTCCACCCACAGGCTGTTCATCTAGAAAACAAAGCTGTAGACCATCTCAAACCTTTCTGTTGGCTTCAGCAGGCAAAAATTTCTTCTTTTGAGTTTTACTTTAGCTACATCCACAGTTTGCCCCACACAGGCTGTAAAATTCCAAAATTCTTCGAACTCCGGGAAAGATCCTGTTTTACTGCATGCTAATCATCCAGCTGAGGAATTTCTTTTGTTTTTCAGGCAACCTCTTTTTTTACAGTAAACTAGACAATTAGTGTTTAATTTACTAATATAGTTGATTGCTTGACTAAATTATTGTGAGAGAATTCTTTAAACCACAATTCTCTTTGCCCATTTTAAAGACACAGCCTACATTTTCCTTGCACAACATTCTGGCACATAAGGTGTGTTTGTGTGTAAAATAAATAAATATGTATATGTTTGTATGTATGGATATACACATGTATGTGTGTATATATATATATATATATATATATATATATATATATATATATATATATATATATATATATATATATATATAATGTATGTGTGTGTGTCTCATGAAACGGCAAACACTCACCTAAGTGAACTTCTATCGGTTTAGAGCAAATGATAATATGAGCAAACATTCAAAAAAATAAACAATTATTACTTTCTATTTTTTTTTGCATGTTTTGCAGCATCTCCCATACCCCCTGCTAATTATATATACTTACTCTGAGATTGCACAACAGTGGGGTTAAAGGCAAATTCCTTTACCCTACTGTACTACGATTCCTGGCAGGAACTCCATTAGAAAGAACATTCTCTCACATGAGCATTTGCTTTCTTTTTTACAGCACGAAAAAGCATTCACTCAAGGGAGCATTCACTCTTCCTGATTGTTACAATCTATATAGAAAGATAAAGTACATATGTGTGTTTGTATGCATGCATGTATACATATTTACTGCTGCTTTGCTGCCAGCAATATCAACGAACATCTAACAGTAATAACGTAACTAATGTTTTATTTCACACATTATATAGCTGTGTACCTCACACACCTGTTTACCTGTTGCAGTGTTGACTGTGATCAAAGAGGAAAACAATTGATTATCATAACATTGAATTTCAACTTGCTGCTACCCTACACATGCTTACCCCTCTCTGACAAGCCATGAGTCACCTAATAGTGAAAAAGTATTGTCCCTTTACTTTTGCACAGTCTCCCCACCTCCCATTCCTGCATTTTTACTCTCTGCTCCATTGCAATGAATGATAAAAGCAAAAGATCTAATTAACAATAATTTATTTTAACTTGCTTCCTTTATATACATGCCACCATGTGCTACCACCATATTAAAAAAGCAGAAAAAAATAACAGGAAAAACTACTATTAGCAGTGTGCAGTGTTAACACAGTCGACAGACATGTCTGGTATCCATTCCCTTTTGCAGTCTGTAGACAGATAAGACTAGAAGTTCTCATAAACACCGAGTCATTTGGCTGTATGCTTTGTGAAGGAGGAAGTTAGAAGGCACACTGTTGAATAGCATGGCCCCTCCTTTCTGGGTGAGATTTTTCATTCATTTTAAATAGAAGCTGTAGATTAATTATTATAATGCAGTTAATATGCTACCAAATTAATTGTGCCTGAAGTTTCTTGAGGCTGGGGAAGAATTTATCTGTATTTTAAATCTGCAATGGGTTTAAATGAGATGGTCACAGTCTCACTGTTATGTATATGACATGTTGAAGACTATATGGAAAAATTCTGCATTGAATGAGTCAAAACTTGCATAAAATCAGTTTGTTATTGCTATAGCACTAGTCACAAACAGCTCCACATCTTCTGCCGTCCTCATACTTTACATAATTTATAAGGGTTATAATTTGGAATTTGTGTCAAAGGAATGAAATCATTACGGTGATCCTTGATGACCATCTGGGAATCCAAGACCGAGTGTTGGCAGCTGTCAAGTCTCATTGTCACATCTGATAACTATCACTCGAATTAAGCAGCATGTTACATCAGAGGGGCTTGCTGTTGGGAGTATAGGCCTTGTTTTATTACTGATATGGATTTCTGGGATACACCTGACCAAGGAATTTCTAACTCGGAGCTTAACAGGTTGCATCAGGTACAAAATTATGCAACTAGGTTACTTGCCAGCATCTGTAGATACTTCACTGTTATTGTGGGTATAGCCAGGACTTTTGCAGTTGTACACCATTTTCCAGAATTTAACCCACCACCACCAGCCATAGTCCCATATCTATTTTCCCACCCTACAAAGTGCATGTTTTGGATAGGGTACTACTTCAAAACACAAAAAAGAAGAAAAGTCTAGACATGACAGGCTTGGCAAAAAAAAAAAAAAAGATACAATTTTGCCAGCCAGGAATTTTCGAAACAAAAATTATATCTATATCTGTAACCACAGCTGGATAAAACACTGCTTTAATGAAACTAAGAACAACGGTGAGCGCTTTCGCAGTCAAGCTGCTTCCTCAGCTTGACTGCGAAAGCGCTCACCATTGTTCTTAGTTTCATTTTTCTCAGGGTAGCTCAGGTTAGTTTCAGGGAGGGGGTTATTGAGCCAGCCCACATCCTAGCTGTTGGTCATCGCCTGAGGTGTTTTTCATTGTAATTCCAATACAGATTGCTTTTTGGTGAACTGTTGGAAAGCTGATAGACTTGCTGTACAGAGCTGGAATCTATTTCAAACTGATAAGTACATATTTTGCCACTTTATACACTTGCTATTATTTATAGTGGTGCTGTATTGTTTCTGTTTCTGTCTCTTGTGTCTCCACTGTTTTTCCCACCCACCCTCCCTCCCTGTTCTTGTCTTGGTGGCTTTGAAACTGCCTACCCCTCTTGTAAGTTTGTATTTGGATATTCCTTTCCTTCTGGGCCTATCTCATTTGCTCAGTCAACTGAGTGCAGTGAGATCATAGGCACTCCTACTGTGTACAAAGAGAGCATTTGAGAAGGACAATCACTGTAGCCTCTTAATCCTGCCGTGTTCCCTCCCTCAAAAAAAAAAAACAAAACAAAAAAATATATATATATATAATATATATATATTCAGCTGCTCTTACTATAACTGTCTTAGTTGCTCTTCTGCGGGCTATCTGTTCAGTTGTTCTTACTCTGCACTTATTACTGCTTGTTAGTAGCCTTCTAATTTAATGCCTGCTGCACTTGTTTTTTAGTCATTTGTTAATTTATTTGCATTTAATTAAACTGTATTTGCCATAATATTGATATACGTGTGCTAGCCTGCACTGCATTTGAATTGTATTTACTGCTGTTTTAGCTGCTTTTCTGTTTAAAAAAAAAAAATCCTAGCTTATTTCCTGTAACTTATCTAGTCCAGATATAGACTTGCTGTATCCAGATCTGTTTGTAAGCTCCTGAGCCCCCCAAGCCTTTCTGTGTTGGGAGTGGTAAGCACTAGGTAGCCTATCTACCACAGGAGAAGAGGTTTCTGGCCCATAAATTATAGTTTATTGGCCATTTGGGAAGCTCTTCCATCTCTTTCAACCTTCTGATTCAAAAGCCTGTGTTTGTGCTTGTTTCCTGCCTTTCCTGTTACTAGTCTAGTCCAGGTCCAGATTTGCTGTATCCAGGACTCTTTGTAAGCTTCTGAGCCCCCCCAAGCCTTTCTGTGTTGGAGGGAAGCCTTCTAGCTTATCAGTGGAAGTGGTAAGCATCAGGTAGCCTATCTACCACGAGAAGAGTGGGTTTTGGCCCATAAATTGTATTTTTTTGGCCGTTTAGGCAGTTTTCCATCTCTTTCAATTTGCTGGCTTAAAAGCCTGCGTTTGCGCTTGTTCCCCACCTTTTCTGTAACTAGTCTAGTCCAGGTACAGATTTGCTGTATCCAGGACTCTTTGTAAGCTTCTGACCTCCCCAAACCTTTGTTGTTGGAGGGAAACCTTCTAGCTTATCAGTGGGAGTGGTAAGCATTAGGTAGCCTATCTACCACAAGATGAGTGGTTCCTGGCTCAGAAATTGTAGTTACTGGCCGTGTGGGCAGTTTTTCCCAGCTCTTTCAACTTTCTGGTTTAAAAGCCGCAGTTGCGCTTGTGTCCCACCTTTCCTGTTACTAGCCTAGTCCAGATACAGAGTTTCTGTATCCAAGACTGTTGGTAAGCTTCTGAGCCCCGCAAGCCTTTCTGTGTAGGAGGGAAGCCTTCTAGCTTATCAGTGGGAGTGGTAAGCACTAGGTAGCCTATCTACCACAAGAGGAGTGTTTCTGGCCCAGAAATTGTAGATTTTTGGCCGTTTGGGCAGTTTTTATTTTCCATCTCTCAACTTTCTGGTTTTAAAGCCCGTGTTTGTGCTTGATCCCCACCTTTCTGGTAACTAGTCTAGTCCAGGTACAGATTTGCTGTATCCAGGACTGTTTAAGCTTCTGAGCCCCCCAAGCCCTTCTGTTGGAGTGCAGCCTTCTAGTTTATCAGTGGGGGTGGTAAGTACTAGGTGGCCTGTCTACCACAAGAGGAGTGGTTCTTGGCCCAGGAATTGTAGTTTATTGACCATTCGCGATGTTGTCCATCTCTTTCAACTTTCTGGTTTAAAAGACCACATTTGCGCTTGTTTCCCATCTTTCCTGTAACTAACCTATTGGAAAGCACTAGGAAAGCCTTAAACTGATATAAGCCTTCTAGCTTAAAAGAGAGACTTTGGAGTGATTGAGTATCAGTTTTCTGTATTTTCTTGCTGTACTTAACTGTTTTCTCCCTAAACGCTGATTTTCCAGCACTTATTGTGATTTAAAAGCTTGTTTTTTTTCACATATTGTACTTATTTGACTGCTTGCACTTTTAAAAAGTTGTTTTTAAATAAATTGTTTAACTGTTGTAGGCTACACACTAAAGTGCGATAGCCTATTCTGATCACTTGTAGTCATTTAAAGCTGTTTTAAGTGTACTTTTGACTGTTTTTGCCTTATCTTTTCAAAATAAATAAATACATTTCTTGTTTCCCGCCTTTCTAAGCTAGTATAGTCCAGTTTTCAGGCTAGTGGTGAATTCAGGGCTGTGTTACAAGTTTCTGAGTTGCCCATACCTTACTTGGATAGAGGGAAGTTTCCCTGTTCACCTGTGAGAGAGGGGAACTTTGAGCAGCCATCTGTCCCTGGAGGAGTGGTTCCAGCCCAGAAGTTAGTAGTTTAAAAAACACGTTGAATGGTTTTGGGCACCAGGCAGCACCGGTTAGCTAGGGTTAAATTATTCCTGGCTCCACTAAGTCTACTTCAGTTTTTCACTTGAAACTAGTCTAACTCTCAACCTAAGCACTCAAAAAGCATCCTACAGTCCAGCACTTGCTCAGACCTAATAGCAAGCACTAATATACCCCGACAGTTGACTTCCCAGCAGGGCAAGGCTCTTTATCCACCCCTCACCAACCAAGCAGCTCACCCTACTATTCAAGCATGACCAAAGGGCAACTTCAGGTGTACTCTCCAGTCCAGCTGGTGAATCTGGGTATCCTAAGGCAATGTTACAACTGCCTCATGTACACAGACAGCCCTCTACTCCTACCACAAAACACTAATATATGTGAGAGATGCAATTATACAGCCAAACTGGAGGCTAAGGCATCTCCACCCAAGACTGGAACAGACAGTCATGAGGAGAAGGTTAACACTTGCACCACACCTCCAGCCTCACATAGACGTACTAAACCAGCACTGGCAAAAAATACACATAAATACACAAAATCATACCTGGAGGCTCTAAATAAAAACCTGCAAAAGCATCAGAGAGCTCCAAAGCAGACGCCCACAAAACCTGCACCTCCCGTCACAAACCAGACAACACATAAAACACAAAATCAATGTGCCGAACAATCACAGCCCTTAAGGCAAAATAACATACCTAACACACTAGTAATAGGTGACTCAATAGTCAGGCACACTGACGTCCCACTCACTAGGCTGGACAAGGAGAAGGTTACTGTTAGCTGCCTGTCGGGAGCCAGAATCCACCACATAACACAAGCACTCAGGTCACTCCAGAACAAGTACAAATATGACACTTGTCATTGTTCATGTTGGTGTGAACGACCTGAGCCATACCTCCCTGGACTACATGAAAAGAGACATGGAAGAGCTCTCTGATCATGTAGCCCAGGTGGGTATGACCCTGGCCCTGAGTAGCATCCTGTCCTCACCAAGAATGATACCTCAGTATAAAGAAAAAATTATCAATTTCAACAATTGGCTAAGCTTCTGGTGTCATTCAAAGGGGATCCAGTGTCTGTCAGCCTGGGATGACATGCTCGACAAGCCACATTGCTTCGCAAGAGTCTGCTTGTACCTGTCACCCCTTGGCTTTCGAATACTGGCCAAGGCTCTTGCTGCCCCCATAGTGCCTTTTTTAGGCAAGGCTCAAAATTCAAACCCACCTCCATAAACAGCACAAGTAAAAAACTGAGGGTTATGCTATTCAATGCCAGGAGTTTAAATCTCAAAATGCACGTGCTCGAAGCACTCCTAAGTATGGAGAACATTGACATCTGTGCAGTAACTGAAACCTGGTTCAAGGCTCCAGAGAGCACTCCAGCATGACTGGGCTACAACTCATACCACACATTTCGGCCACAGAACACGGACCGAAACACAAAAGGAGGGGGTGTATCCATATTCATCAAGGATACCCACACCTCCAGGTTAGTGGTGCAGCATGATACCTCTGAGATCATCCATGTGCAACTAACATCGGGCAAATCTGCAATGCAAATTGTGGCCTGCTACAGATCACCATCCATGACCCAGGACCACCACTCCGCCTTTCTGGAGACACTGGAAAACATGAAGGTCCTACCAAACACCCTGATCTTGGGAGATTTCAATTACCCTACGCTTAACTGGGAAAACTACTTGAGTACAAACTCCCAGGCTCAGCGCTTCCTGGAATTTATCAACTCAAATGTCCTGGATCAGCTGGTAAACTCCCCTACCAGAGGCCACAACATATTGGACCTGGTCATCACCAACATGGGTGACAGGTGCTCCGTACCAGAGGTCAATCTGTCACTGGTTAGATCAGACCATAAACTAATCACCCTGGATGTCCACACCATACCACCACCCCCAACCAAGGAAACCACAGTGAAAAACTTTTCTAAAGCAAACTTCACCTTACTTAAGTCAGAGGTGGTAAGTTTCACAGCCCCCACGCTAAAGGATAACACTGCCCAAGATGCAGAATCCTTTACAATTGCACTCTATGAGCACCTACAAGGATGCATGGATCATGCCATCCCTAGCAAAACCAAGACTCACTCCCCTAAGAGAAGGAAACCAGTCTCATGGACCCCTGCCATAAACAGGTTATACAACAAAAGGAGGAAACTAGTTCAGAAAAAAAGCAAATCCCAAGAAGGAAAGACATCCCTGATCAGTATCAGTAAGAAACTAAGGTCTCTCATAAAATCATCCAAGGCTAACTTTGTAAGAAAAATAGCCAAGGACTCGAAAGATGACCACAAAGCCTTCTTTAGCTATGTCAAAAATCTAAGTGGCAACTCACAGATATGCTCTGAGATAGTGCAAAATAGCACAAAATATACTGAACCTACTGATATTGCCAACATACTGGCAGATAGATTCAGTGCAAACTTCACCTCCCTCTCACCTTCAAAAAGGCCCACAACATTACTGGAAAAGTGTAGTGTCCCAGAAATCACAGAAGCACAGGTGAAAACAGCCCTTTCAAAAGCCAAAAACACAGCATCAATGGGGCCAGATGGTGTCCCAGGCTGCGTCTTGCACAAACTACAGAACCAACTAACCCCCCACCTAAACACGCTGTTCAACCTCCGCCTCTCCACAGGCTACGTGCCCATAGAATGGTGCACAGCAATGGTTATTCTGCTCCACAAAGGAGGAAACACAACTGACCCTGGTAACTATCGACCCATAAACCTGACTAGCCTGGTCTGCAAGGCTATGGAGCGCATCATCATGGAACTCATTAACAAAGACATTGAGAACCTCCAAACACTTGACCCGACCCAGTTCGGCTTTGTTAAGGGCAGATCATGCCTACTAAACCTGGTTAACTTCTTCTTGAAAGTTACCAAGGCCATAGACGAGGGAAAGGTGGTTCACACAGCCTACCTTGATCTTGTCAAGGCGTTCGACACCATTCCTCACTCGGGTATTATAGAAAAACTCACCAGCCTGAACATAAACCTCTACGTCACAAGATGGGTTGCCAACTGGTTTACAGACAGAACTCACACGGTAAGAATAGCGGGCTCCAGGTCTGATACTAAACCAGTCACAAGTGGTGTCCCGCAAGGCTCAGTTCTGGGACCCCTACTGTTCGGCATATATTTCTCAGAAGTACAGGCAAACACAGGAGGACTATGGCTAACCAAGTTCGCCGATGACTGCAAACTGGGAGCCATAATTGACTCTCCGACTGACACGGACATCCTCCAAAAAGGCCTTACTGAGACAGACACCTGGTGTCAAAGTCATGGCCTCAAGCTAAATGCCAATAAATGCATAGTCATCCCATTTGGGAAAAACAAAACACCCACAAATTACCACATAGGCGGCAGCCCCCTTAATACAGAAGAGGTAATAAGAGATCTGGGGACCCAGGTACATAGTAATCTCTCCTTAGATAATCATATTGCCAAAGTAGATGGGAAATCCTTCTATGTGGCCCATCTAATTACTAAGGGGTTCGCATCTAGAAATAGAGAGGTTATAGTGTCCCTATACTCCTCACTCATCAGACCCATCATAGAGTACAATGCCCCATTTGGGATGTACTACACAAGACTCTTCCAACAGTTTGAAAGACCACAAAAGCACCTCACCAAGAGGATTACTGGCCTCAAACATATGTCCTATGCAGCCCGACTGAAAAAACTCCGGCTGTATTCAGTGGCATATCGCTTACTCAGAGGTGATCTCTGCCTGACTTACAAAGCCATGTCCAACTCAGAATTGATGGACATGCTCCACCTAAAGAAATCCAAGTCACTGCGAGCCACGTGCTCTAGTGAGCTAAACCTCACCACAACAATAAACAGAACATGCTGGAGGGATAGATTCCTGTCACAGAGACTCCCCATGCTTTGGAACAAAATTCCTAACTGCATTAGGCAGAGCCCCTCACTAACACTCTTCAAGAGAAGCCTTGACGAGTGGATGGGTAACAGAAAGTACACTGCTGAGATCACTTCATTGGCACTGCTTGACAGAGGCTCAGTTAATTAATCAATGGGGCGGCGAAAGCCGACACACTCTGGCTAGGCTTATAAATGCCCTCGGGCAGATAACATAGTACCTACCTATGAACCTATTAAAGCAGTGTTTTATCCAACTGTGGTTCAGTGCTCTTATATATTTGGACCACTGGTTTATCTACATAGCCTACTTATTTTTGTTTATATATATATATATATATATATATATATATATATATATATATATATATATATATATATATAGTTTTTATGGCAGTTTCACAGTGTTGAATGCAAACCATCAGACACAGTAAAGTGAAGAATCACACTATTGAACATTCAAACCATGTAATGTAGTAAAGATTGCAAAGGAATTTCCATTTATGATCTTTAAAACCACTTCCTACCACTAGCCTCTAATTTGTCTGATTAGTGGTAGAAATACAGAAAGGGCTTTTTTTAACATAAGTCATAGAGTTAAGGTTACCATCACTCCCTGTACCACATTGTTAATACTTGCTAACCGTAACCCTACAGCTTACATAAATAAAAAACCTTTCTGTAATACTGCCACTAAACAAGACAGGCTCTGAGACGCACACACACACCAGCACATACTTACACCATAAATTCTTTCCCCTTTCATAACCCTAACAGAAAACACTTGCACAAGCATTAAATCTAACCCATTTCCTAACCCTTACTCTCTCCTTAACCCACAAACATTTGCGCACACACGCACACACACACACACACACACACACACACACACACACACGCACACACTTACAAAACCATCTTACCAGTTGCAGTAAAGCATATATCCAACAAAATGAACATTCATTAGACTGGACTTTCAAAAAAATGGCCGTGTAGTTCATTCTGTCATGCAAATGAATGTACAACAGAATGACGGGAACCAGTATATGGAATTAGTAGCAATAGTTGGTTCAGTGTTACGTCAGTGCGCGTAACTTTGACACTGTAAAGTCGATTCTCAAAACATCAGTACCTTCTCAGAACATGCATTAATACCAACAGCTTTTTTGCTGGGGGGGCAAGCTAATTTTATATATATTTATATATTGCACAAAGTGGGTCAGCAATACAGAGGTCAATCTTGGCCACAACCAACCTCATGGAACCAATATATGCTTTAAAAAAAACTTAAATACATCAGATATTTTAATTTATTTTGAATTTTGGCAAATCTTATCAAATAAATAAAATAAATACATTTTTAAAAATGACTAATGCCTACTTAATTCCTTTCATATTGTATCTGTTCTGTGGAGTCTGCAGTGGTTATGTGTCACACAACAGGTTACGTATGAAGCCCTTAATTGTTTTTCAAATCAGTTTGTGAGTCTGGGTCAGTACTATCTCAAGAATATCCTTGTGACCTACGAGTCATAACATAATCTTTTGTCAGCAGTTTGAGGCTATTTTCAGTCCTCAGGTTGAAGCTTTAGTTATCTGGGCTTTGTTCATTTTTAGTGGCCCCCTCATCTGTGGAATTGACTGCCTTGGTGAGTGCAGTGCTGACGTCGGCTGTAGGCAAGATGCAACAGTTTCAAAAGGTTTATTGGGGCCTGTCAGCACACCATTAGAGCAGAAATCTATCTTATTATTGTTTGATATTTTACTGTTTGGTATTCTGTACTCCTTATTTATTGTCAACACAATTAATTTTTGTTTTACTGTTTGATGTGCCTAATTGAATGGTCACATTAATAAACCTTAACTGATTGACTTCCTGTCACAGATTTGCATGGTGGCAGTTTGAATGATAGATTTGCAGATCCAAAATTTTAATAGTGGGTCACAAAGCCTGAATCATAAAGGTCATTTTGAAAAGTTCCAAATTTACTGATAGAGTGTGTAGTTTATCTTAAAGTGATTATGCAGACATGCTGAAAAACAAGGTATGACAGTTGAGCTTGATGCCCTGTGATCAGTTGGGGTCCCCAAACTTGAAAGAGTACCTTAAATTCTTCAGGGAAATACAAGCGAGTGTGTTAAGATATACCATTTAATTAATAGGTACTTGCATCCACAAACTGAACTGCTTTGCATTTGAAGATGTTGCAACAAAATCATGACATGCTAGGCAGGTGATTAGTGGTGTAGATAGCCATAACAGTTATTGCATAGCACCAACAGCACCCAGCACATTGCATCTGTAAAACCCACGAGAATATTAGGAATCACAGTGAGAACAATGCAGCAATTCACATCACACTGGACATTGTTTGGAAGGTTTAAAGTTGTGTGACAGGAGATATATGGTTGCTACAGTAGTTGTCTAACAGAGTATGGGTGCCAGCCCACTGTCTTGGGAAACATTGTTTGAAGGACAGGTACAAAGTGCAGACAATGTAGACATCCATTTGTACTGCCACAAGGATATAGATACAGCATCTCCAGCAGCCTCCCACTTGTGTTAGAATACTAGATGCTATGCCAATCCCAGACATCCATGCGTTCCTGAACCACTTATGTGAGACTACTGCCACTGCTGTAGCAACCAAGATAGTGGGCTTAGATTGATGGCTGTATTATGCAGAACTCCATTACAAAGGGAAGATATTATGATGCTGTACATGAAAGAAGCAGTGCAGGTGATGGAAGGAAACACTCAACACTACTAAGGCCAGCAAAGTGATCCATTTCTTGGCACAGCAGCAGCATATCCTGGACACTTCAGTAGTGGTCACCATAGTGCTGGCACTGTCATAAGTGAGAAGTCATAGTTCATAGGAAGACCTGCAGCTGACATCATACAGAGGTCTACAGTGACCGTGCCCTCATTATATGCCTGTAATATAGCACCATTAAGCAGACATGATACCGGCAATGCCTAAAATCGGTAGTAGCTGATACTATCCCTACTACCATTATAATAGTACTGCAGGAGGATATTTGCATGTCTAAGTGTGTGTGGAAGGGGGAGTGAATCCTGCTTGTAGTGATGGCTGTGCATTTGCAGGAACCGTTATCAGGCACACAATGGCTGATGGGGGTAGTACATTTATAATAGTTTCTCCTAGCTTCCAGCATCCGTAAACCGTAAATAATTAGGTGATATTGTTGTGATTCAACCACTTGCATCTGTTCATTTGCAAATGTATTACAGGCTAATACCATGCATTATTTGACATGCTACACATATGGGTGGACATGTTGCATATCAGCCTACAGCCATCAGTTATTATAACTAGTTTTCAGGCCACTCTCAGCTATCTACAGCATAAGGGATGCTGAAGCCATCATGTATAATATTTGATACCATGTCCAGCATGCTCGCCTAAACTCTTTCTGTAGCAATGATACAAAGTTTATTGCTTATTTAGTGTCTGTATGTGTTTATTTCCCTACAGATTGGACAATTCCAGGTGGGATTTCATGGTGTCAGTGTCATGCCCAGAGGCAAAAACAGTTTATCTGTAGTTTACGGAGATCTGTGGTTGTAGCTGTAAAAAGGTCATAACTGAGCACAGTGATGATGCATCTGGAGTTCCCCTATGGCATGTATTCCATATACCAACCTTGGGATTACCAAGTACTTAAGAGTGTGGAGGACACATGAGTTGTACCGTCTTGAAGAGTATTCATGTACCCCCCCAATCACATGCTGGAATTTGTTATTGCTGCTCAAGAGAGGAAGGCTGTCTCTCATCCATCATGTCATCCTGACTAATCTTTGACCAGCGGGTATTTATCAGGTGGACTAAAAGTGTATGCAGTGTGTTTGATGGGTCATACTTGGTAAGGGCAGTTGTAAGCTCGCACAGTACATCACTTCAGTAGTACTCTATTTCTGTAACAGTTATGCATTGGCCTCGTGTGTCATCCTCTGTTGTGTGTGTGTGTGTCCCATTATGTTGTGTTTGGTTTGTATGTGGCCTTGCCAGGGGTTGCATAAGTTAGTTGGTCAGCATTGCCTGTGCATGTGTCATGTATGCCATATATGAGATAGGTGAAGTGTAGTTACTTGAGGGCTTGACCATTTGCTGGATTATGTGACTTTACCCTCACTTTCTGTCTTGTACAAAATTCAGTTGCATGTTATAGTATACATATGTGGCCTGAATGTGTCCTTTGACTATAACTTAGTCCCAATACTGTCCATTTTCTCCCTGTGTTACTGTCTGCTGCACCTGAGGCATTTACTTGCTTGTAGGGTCTTAATGCTGCTGCCTGCTCTCATCACGTTTCCAGTCATGTATATGCTTTGGGGAGGAATATATTCATTCATTTGATCACTGTAGTATCTCCAAGACTACACTGGCTCCTTTCTCGTTCCATTATTTCCATATGGCCTTTTCTAATTGAATATACATAGAAATTATTATTTTTCTGTTTTTGACTTTTGAAGATTGCTATGCCTTTTTGTTTGCCATCTCTGTAAATTGCTTGCTGGCCTGCCTCTGTACATCCGACTGACACCATTTAATCACATCTGCACACGCATGGATGTGTGCGTGTGTGTAGTTGTATGCTAATACATGAACACCTGCGAATGTGTGTATCTGTTTGCATAAATATGTACTCTTACTTTCTTCCACAGTTCAACCATTAAACTTTGGCAAGTTAGATTTCTTTCATGCATCCATTATATAATACTATTGAAATATGTACTAGAACAGGAGTCTGCTTTCATAATCACGGATACTTGTTTGAACTGTGTTTTAAGTTTGTACCCTTGTGTTTAAAAATGTGTTCTACACTTCCTCAGAGTTTGGCATTTTCCTGCATTTTGAATGTCACTGCTGAACGTAACACACACACATGTTTAGAAGTGCTCACAAACACTCCAGTTATGCATGCCACAGCAGCTGCCAGTTTAGCGTGATACAATGTCAGTTATTTATCCAGGTTTCAGGAAGGATGTAGTGGGAGTGGGCTGTACACCGTAAGTAAACAAAGCACTGTCTTCTAGCAGCTTCAAAATAACAAGTTTCCAGCCAGCATTGATGAAAGCAAACTAGATAAATAGCTGCGTTTTCTAGTCCTGAAGAAGGTAATGCAGATTTTTAAAAGTTAAACTAGTCAAAGGATCTGAAGTGTTTACTGTATTTTTATTTGCTTCAGTGTTTGTCTTTCATTTTTATACTCTACTTGAAGTGTTGCAGATAACTTGTTTTTGTTCTACCTGACTATTTTAGTTTATCTTTTTTTTTACATGCAAGTGTTTCAGTTTGTAAATATTATTTTAAACCTTGTTCTATTTTTCCCTTAGCTCCTATTTTGTACAATGCAGATGAGCTGCAACTGAAACTGCACCTTCTGGATAAATACATTATCATAATTAGCAATCTCAAAATAAAATAAAATTAAGTAAGTTAGACTGAAAAGGCTGGTGGTACCATGCACATTTCTGTTGGTTTGTTACTTGTGAGTTTAACTATTTTTCCCAGAATTTTTTGAATCATAATTCCATTTTCTTTTCTGTTATGGTGGGTTTGAACAAATGTACTTGTCACAGCTAGTGAAAAAAATTATTTTGGTTCAGTGGCATGGTCCTGTTCAGAATTGCTAGACGTAGATGGCCATTTCTTTGGCACTATCTAGCCTGTACTAGAAACGTTATCATGAGAAGTGCCTTTTAAATTTGGAAATCTTTCTATGCCATTGATATGACTAAAGAGAGTATGAAGTCTTAAGTGTATAAAATCTCAAAGCATAGTTCTTTATATTCAGTAATGCAAGGCATCTGTTGTATAGGAAATTGACTCAGTTTGACTAATTAATATTTTTAGCTGCATATATCCCTTTTACAAACACCAGCAAAGGAAAAATCCACTTAAGAAATAAAGAAAGCCATGTTTATACAGCAAAAAGCAGCTCATCTGAATTTTTTCTCTTTCAAGCTGTAACATTTTAACTTTTTTTAAATACTGTTTTGATACAGGTAGTTTGTCTTTAAAGTGGTTGTCCACATCATTTGCTCAGTAGGTTGCATTATTGTCTTTGTTTCTAGGAAGATTAGATGTCTATGGATTCTATACCCACAAAAAGTGGGTAGATTATGTTCTGGTGCAGACAGTGATGTGCAGCATTGTTAATGTTCCGCTCTGAATGTGCTTTCCTTTCGATAAAGTATTAGAATGGAATGCCCCCCCCACCCCGCAACCATTCTGGTGTCCCATTTTCCTCCCAGGTGCCATAACACTGCTAAAAACTGTCCGTGCGAGTAATATTTCCTTCTTTACTTTTGAAATGAAGACAGAGATATGGATTTAATTTAAAACTTTTAATTTTAAATATCCTTTGACCAGGTTAGTCCCACTAGGTTAGTAGCTATTTTCACAGGAGACCCTTGCTAATATTTATATTTATATAGGAAAATTGGCCAGCGCATTGTGAAACTTACTCCTACTCTTTTTGGTTAACTCTGATGGATGTGAAAGATCTCACTGCATCTACCATTAACACAGACAGATGGAACCTCAGTTTAACATCTCATCCAAAGGATGCCACACTCAGGAGTGCAACACTAACTCCCCCAATATATATATATATATATATATATATATATATATATATATATATATATATATAAAACATTGAAGAAGAACACACAGCCTTCTGTGCCAAAGGCAAGGATGCTACTTGTTGTGCTACTAACACTGCTTTGAAATTCTATGGCACAGACACTATTGGCCATTTGCTAAACAAAACAGTTGCATATCGATTAACATGAACAACAATAAACTTTCCTTCCCTTGAAGCTCGCATTCTTTGAAAATGCACCTCTGTAGTTTTGAAGATTTTTTTTC
Organism: Protopterus annectens; assembly: GCF_019279795.1. Classification (NCBI taxonomy): domain Eukaryota; kingdom Metazoa; phylum Chordata; order Ceratodontiformes; family Protopteridae; genus Protopterus; species Protopterus annectens. The sequence goes on from NC_056744.1 coordinate 834,702,211, forward strand.
CCATTCAGCAGTGAAACAAAATTTATGAACCAATAAACTGTGATTACTAATTTAGATGGTTGTTGGTGTAGAGTATTAAGGCTCTTGTCTCCTGTAGCTGAGCTAACCTGCCATCCTTAACTAGGGCATTTTATACACACAAACATGCACATGGACACGCGCATGCACACATCTCTTTTAGTACCTACAATGCAATGCTCGTCTCAAAAGGAAAGCAGTCCACACACTCCTCTCAGAGCACCTGCAATGCAACACTTGTCTTGAAAGAAAGCAGTCCATGTCTCTTCCAACAAGAAAGCATCCTCATTTCAAATCTCACACTTACCTGTGGTGGGTTCCAGCATGCATCATATCTCACAATGTGAGTTCAAATCTCACATTTCATAGTTTAGTACTAAACTAGCTGTCCTTGAGGGCTATTTTAAGCCTAACCAACTTTCTTAAATGTGTGAATCAGATCCTGCAACTTATGTTTGTCAGGTGAACAACTTAACCATTATATCAGCCCTCCCACCACCTGTCTGTAGTAGGTTCCAATGTGTGTCTGAAAGTCGCACATTCCTGTGGTAGGTTTAAGTTTGTGTACTTGTCTTGCGTGTTGCTATAGCAAGAGCTACAAGGTTTCAACATGCATTTAAATTATCTTGCATGTGCATCATAAGACATATGACCCACACACACACAGAGCATGTCCTTAAAGGAAAAATTCAGTTCTGGATGAAAAAATTTCCTTTTTTTTTTTTTAATTGTTTATAAACAGTTAAAGGTTGTGGCAGCCCTCAGCAGGCCCTAAACAGCTGCCTACATCTAGTGCTAGATCTGACTCTAGCACTTACTGAACAGAGCAGGGAAATGTTTATTAAGATCTTTTCTCAAAAACGTATTTCAGTCTTTTATATACAGATATCACTACTTTATTTCCTCATTTCTAACATGGATTCAAATAACATAAACGAATCAAGTCTTCATCAACAAATAAGACACTTGGCCTAACAGATTCATATCCCAAACACAAACCCCTACCTCTGGAATAAACTTCCATTACATGTCAAGCAGAGTAGTGACCTCAAACTCTTTCACTGTCTTTCCTTTATTGCTCTCCTCCAGCCTGGAAGGAACTTTTAAATGTGAGCAATTGGCTAGGCTTATAATCTACAGACTGATTGCCTAGTACTTAATTATGAACAGAAAACAGGAACAACATTGTTACTAAGTGTATGGAATGAAACCACACATCATTTCTGTTTGGAAAGTGTAGTATTGTGTATTCTAAATATAAGCAGAAAGTAGGGATGCACCATGTTACACACTCACTAGTGTACTCGTACTGACCAATATGGCATGCAAGTCTAAAATGAACAATAAACAAAAAAGAAACTTTTGCCTCCTCACTGTTCTATGAAAAGTGTTAGGCCTTCCAGGTCCCATGTATGTCCTCTACATGCAGTCTTTCATTTACTTCTGAATGATGAGCATTCTACAGCTTTAATTCAATCTTTCTAAGAATGACACTCAACTGAAAAGGCATACTGTACCAAAGAAAGTTGCACGTGAACTGCTACCTAATCCAAACTACTGCTAACAATGTTCACATATTGACGTTAAGCTTCCCCCATTTTGCCCCAAAGTATCCATGCTTAAGTTCATCTGTATGTAACACTGAAAAATGAAAAAAAGATTTTTTTCCAGACATTTCACCATGTATGTCCTAAGTTTGTAAACCCATGTAGAGTCACTAAGTTACTTGCAACCTGAAGACATGTTGAGCATTTCCTGTTTTACCATTCCATTTCACAAATTTACCCTGAGAATAAACTGAAAAAATCTATCACATGATGTAGCTTGTGCACCTTCAGTAATTTGTTTTTAATTGTCTCTTTGTGTGTGTGTGTGTGTGTGTGTGTGTGTGTGTGTGTGTGTGTGTGTGTGTGTGTGTGTGTGTGTATATATATATATATAGATATATATAGATATATATATAGGGCCAGTGTTAGAATTTTGGGGCCCCCCCAGCTAATTTCAAGATAGGGGCCCCCTAGGCACTACCAGTGCAAGTATCACCTTGCCACTGCCACCCCTCCTAAGCAACTTTTTAGTTCATGCTGCAAGCTTTTAAGACTAGTACACACAGTCTGACCTGTAGCTACAATGCTCTTGCATTACAACAGATCAGTGTACCACACTATGTTGGCCCATCTCACAAAGGGACATTCACAGTTACTGGCATGTAGTTGCAACAGTTATGCATCACAACAACTCTATGTAACTGTCTAGTCTTGGGTGAAATGGCACTAGGCCTACTGTTTCAGACCCCCCACGCACATACATACCCTCCTGTCCTCCCCTCTGTCTCCCCCCATGTTGGGCTCCCCATGTAATGCACATTACTTTTTTCTTTCTTTTCTCATATTTTACCTTTTTCTTCAGCTTTTTCAAAACATCATAACTTTTTATATGCTAAGAAGTGCATTGTTATTTTTTTTTTCTTTTTACACAGCTTTTTCATCCAATGATGGCATAAACAAAAATTATGATCAAAGGTAGAAATTGAGTGTTTCTGTTCAGCCTTAGTTTTCCAGGCATCCTTTCAACACACCTTTCCTAACCAACACAGCACAGTAGTAATCATTTAGGAAATGGTGCAAAAAAGACAGGGGCCAAGAAGCCATGTGGTTATAGGTGCTCAGGGGTGCACTTTAAAGCATTTCCCAACCTTTTAATCATATGGTGGCCTAAACTAAAATCATGAGTAAGAAAATCATTTCAGTCTTACTTTTATTTTTTTGCCTTTCAAGGAAGGTATTAAGTTGTGCCCAAGGCTAAATGGTCAAAGCTGACAAAATAGTATCTCATAATCAACTAACAAGCCAGTTGTTGTTGTGAGAATACACAGGTCTATCGCAGAATACTGCCTGCCTTGCTAAACTCACCGCAAAAAGACAGTCACTGCCTATGTATCCCACTGATGCTAGACTGGGATGAAATCAGAGGTACAAACTGCCACAGTCATGTATGTATATATATATAGCATGCCTCCCACTCCTTTCCCATAGCCACCAAAGGCAGCCACCTGTATACATCCCTGATGTATGATTGTGAGGAAAGTGAAAAAATAATGATTACAGTAATGTATTCTACTTCATTGCTACTTTACAGTACATTGCCCCTACAGAAGTTGTAGTAACCTTTTTTGTACATCTGTGAGATCTGTTCGAAAAGTAAAACAAACATTAACCACACTATCCTTTGACCAAACATAAGCTATACTGATCTGCTGTGCACACCTCTAAGGTTTTACTGTGATGATGCAAATTAAAGAAGTAATAACCACACAACCCCCCCCCCCCAAACACACATAAGCTACAGTAGTTTTCTGTACACACACATCTAAGCAGGGTTGGTTTTAGAATGGTTATAGTTGAGAGCAGTGGTCATTATCAGCTTTATCCTAAAAGGGACATATCACAGCCCTGCTCAGGTTAAAGAGTATAATCAGAAAATTAATACATTTTTTCTTCTCATTTTTCCCCAACCAGTAACAGCTTTTGTGAGGTCCCTCACACAGTCAAGGGTGATTAAGAGAGCCTCCTGTATCCATTTATACAGACTAGAGAGTATGGGCCACATCTGAATGTTTTATAATATATTTTATGCCTTACTTTTGAAATATATTTACTTGTTAGCTGTATTTTTACTGATACCCAAGAATGACCTATGTGTACTAGCATTACTGGGTGTGTACACAGATAAAAATCAGTGATATTTTTTACAAAGACGCACGAATATAAGCTGTGGCATTATTAGTCTTGCACTTATTTCAGCAAAAAGCAATACATTGTGCAGCACTGATACTCCTACACTATGTCAGTAACTGCTGTTTAGCAGTCATGAAACAGTAGCATGAGTAAGTCACTTATTCACCTCACCAAGGAGTAGAGCATATTTGTCACTGTCCCTCATTTCACAGACCTTTCCTGATTTTGCTCATAATTTTGCTCTGTCCTTTGTAAAAAGTTTGATTTGCTGGTAAGTCATTCAAAATTACAGACAGTGAATAAATCCCCTCATCAGAGTTTTATACTTATTTTCCAAAAAATGCATGTTGATGCAATAGCTGTTATTCTATTAACTTTTTAAGTGAATTAGAGTAATATTTAAAATGTGTTTTTGATTTTTGAGACTTTATTCTGCTGTTATTTTTGGCACCGAGATGAATTCTTCAGCAAAGAAGTTGAGGGTTATAGTATTGGGTGTTTTGCCAGTATTTATAAAACTCCATGAAAGAGAAAAACATTCCTGAGGGAAGGTATGCTCTGAGATTGGTCACTCTGGGCTGTTGATCTCTCTAGTGCTTATCTTGCTCATGTTCAGTATCAGCTTTATCCTAACAGGGTTGTATCATAGCCATGTTCAGGTTAAGGAGCATAATCATGAAATGAATACATTTTTAATACTTGAAACGAAAACCGGCACAGAAAGAAACAAACTGACACCAAGAACATTCTCTGTATGCTGGAAAATCAAGAAATTCACTCGAGTAATGAAAACACAATTTATTCCACAATGTGATAAAAACTCCACAGCATTAGCAGCATATACAAAATAAAATGTATACTCCACAGTAACACAGTATCCACAGTCAAGCGCTTTCGTCCATCCGGACTTCTTCAGATTTAAAGCACAGTGGCAGAGGTGGTACACAGTTCATCCTAAATAAATGGTGGGTGGATTTAGTGGATTCAGACTGCTTATTGGATTAGCCTGCTGTTTGTATGCTTTAGGTATATTTCTAGTGAACCTTAGGGAAAATTTGTTTACTAGACTGGTTCCCCGCTGCTATCTTCCAACCTCATTAGTATCTCATCTACTTCTGTTTGCAGTTTGCATGCAGTGTACTCTGGGAAATGTCCCTAAGGTTCACTGGAAATATACCTAAAGCATACACACAGCAGGCTAATCCAATAAGCAGTCTGAATCCACTAAATCTCACCCACCATTTATTTAGGATGAACTGTGTACCACCTCTTCCGTTGTACTTTAATTCTGAAGACGTCCGGATGGACGAAAGCGCTTGACTGTGGATATTGTGTTACTGTGAAGTTTACATTTTATTTTGTATATGCTGCTAATGCTGTGGAGTTTTTATCACATTGTGGAATAAATTGTGTTTTCATAACTCGAGTGAATTCCTTGTTTTTCCTGCATACAGAGAGTGTTCTTGTTGATATTTTTAATACTTATTTTTCTCCAACCAGCACCAGCTTTTGTGGGGCCAGACAGAGTCAAGGATGACTAAAGGACCCCCTGCAGCATGGGTGTTGTAGGTACCTAATGCTGGGTATGTTAGTTTTAGTGGAAGTAATGTCCACCAGTAGGGTTTGTGGCACTGCATCAGTGGTAAAATATTTAATGGAATTGTGAAGCCTGTTACCTGATAAAACACTGTTACTATATCCAGAGATATTTTGAACTTTAAGGGAGACACAAGTAAGCGTTGTTATCCACCTGGTTTCTTAAGTATACAAGATTGCTGTACTAGCTTTTGTTGACTTGACAGAAATGTTACAAAATATCAGGATAACATAACTTGCTGTGGTTGGGGGCCCCCCTAGTGACTGCAGGGTTCGCTGGTGCCTAAAGCCAGCTATGTATATATAGTAATAATTCCCATGGCTCCTCTCTCACTCTAACCACCACCAGATTTATTTGAGACTAGCATGCAGTAGACAAACCAGGCAACACAGATTAAATTAATTGTTTACCTACTTTGACCTCTTAGATGCTACATTTGTTCTCCTTGAATTACTACCTGCCATTTTTTCCATGATGACGGATAAAGAAACTTACCAGGTCAGCAGCTCCTGAAGGTAAGAGGTACTCTGACTATATAAGATTAAACAGATCAAGATTAAAATTTTACAGCCGAAAAGTACAGTTGTGTAAAATCTTACCATAACAGTAGATGTCCCTGCCTTCACTACTGCAGTATTCCTTACGAATGGGGATTACCTGCCGTGAAACCCACTGTCCGGCCAGTTTACAAAAGTCTACCATTGCTTTAAGGTGCGCTGAGCATCACCTGCACTCTCCTTGCATAGGGTAGGACATAAAGGTGACATTCAAGCATACCATCCTCAGAACTGATTTCCCCAGTAGGAACAGCAGTCCAAAGAAATCCAAGGAGAACTTGCACATCCAGGAAGGAAAAAAGACCAGGGGGATGGAGGGGAGGGAGTGAATGCTGCAGCATTGAAGGCAAGGACATCTACCATTATGGTAAGATTTTTACACAACTGTACTATTTCCTTACATTCACAGCTGCAGTATTCCTTATGAATGGGAGAGTGCCAAAGCTCAAGAAGAAACTTTGGAGGAGGAACCGGCAGAGCCCTGCAAGAAGCCATGAAAAATTGCAGTAGCAAAACCAGCTGTAGCTCTGGAGATTCCATCCAACTTGTAATGTTTGGCAAAGGTATGCACAGAACTCCAGGTAGCAGCTTTAAGAGTAGAATTGGCATCTAAGCCTTTGAAAAAAGCACCAGAAAAAGCCACAGCTCTAGTGGAATAAGCCTTTACAGAAGAAGGAAGGCTCTTGCCATGAAAAGTGTAACTAAAGGAAATAGCCTTTGAAATCCAAGTGGACATTGCTTGGAAACAGCCAAACCTAAAGACCTAGAATGAAAGGAAACAAATGACTGGTCAGATTTTCTGATAGCTTTAGTTTTATCCAAATAAAATCTGAGCTGTATATGCACATCTAAGGTATACAGCTCCCTCTCACTGTCAGATTGCGGAGAGTGGAAAAAAGTAGGCAGATTAATAGACTGATTAAGTGACAACTCATTAACCACCTTGGGCATGAAAGAAGGATTAGTATGCAACGACGCCCTGTCCTCATGAAATATCAAAAAAGGTAGACAAGCCATAAGAGCTTGCAACTCCAACACCCTTCTGGCAGAAGTAAGAGCTAACAAAAGAGCTGGCTTCCAAGAACAATGTTGCAAGGAACCTGAAAGAGCAGGCTCAAAAGGAGCCTGAGTTATTTTTTTCCAGAACAAAATTAAGATCCCAGGGAGGAGTAACAGGCTTCCTGGGAGGTATAATATTAAGGGTGCCTTAAAGAAGTTGCCTAGCCTCAAATCTAGAAGGTAACAGGGGAGTTAAAGGCAGACAAAGCAGAAAGAGCTGATAAGTCGGCCTTAATAGAAGAATAGACCAAGCCATCATTGAAAGGAACAACAACAGAAAGTGGGTCCAGATCACGAGAAAGACACCAAATAGAAAACCTCTTCTATTTAGATAAGTAGGATTTCCTAGTAGTAGGTTTCCTGGCCTCCTGCAGGACCTGCAGCAGGTCCTCAGAAAAAAAAGTGTCTATGAGGAATCAAAACCCTATCACCCACAGTGTCAGTTGAAGCGTGGACAGGTGGGGAAGGAAGAGAGACCCCCTTGTCGTGTGTCAGGAGATCCACCCTGTGAGGTAACTTGTGATGATTGCCCCTGACTAAATGCAGAAGTAGAGGGAACCAGTGCTGTGACGGCCAAAAGGGAGTCACCAGCAAGATTTTGGGAGCATCCTGTTGAATCTTGAACAGGACTCTTGGAATGAGAGGAAGGGGAGGGAATGCGTAAAGAAACATCCCCTTCCAAAAAAAATGAGAGGGCGTCCACCTTTCATACCAGAGGATCCAGGACTCTGGCACAAAACAGAGGAAGTTGTCTGTTCAGAGGGGAGGCAAAGAGATCTACTTGAGGAGAGTACCCCACTGGTGAACAGTGTCAAAAAACATATCCCTGTGAAGCATCCATTCTTGGGACCGAGAGTAGGACCTGCTCAGATTGTCTGCCACAATGTTCTGATCTGAAGGAATGCAAACTGCCCGAAGAGTCCCTTGATATTGGATAGCCAGATCCCATATCAGAAGTGCCAGCCAGCAAAGATGGTAAGATCTCATAACCCCCTGTTTGTTGATATACCACATGACTGTGGTATTGTATATGAATACCTTGAGAGAGGCCCTGCAGAGAAGAGAGAATGAAAAGCTTGAAGAGCCAGCATAGGAGCCCTCATCTCTTTGATGTTGATGTGTGCCTTCCACTGATGAGGGGACCACACTTCCTGAACCCTTAGAGAGCCAAACATTGCTCCCCATCCCACATCTGAAATGTCTGTGAACAGATCCTGTGAGAGAAGAGGAGGCTGAAAAGGGAGCCCTGAATTCAGAGACAACTGCTGAATCCACCACAGAAGTTCTGTCTTGAGACACTGGATAAGAGGAACAGGAAAGTCTAGAGGATGCACATGCTGAATCCACACCGACTTCAGAACCACTGAAATTTCCTCATGTGGGGTTTGGCCAGAGGGAACATCAGAATGGTGGAAGCCATGAACCCCAGAGCTCTCAGAAACTCCCTGGCTATAATGGAGGCCAGGGGAAGAAGAGTTTGAAAGAAAGAAATGAGACTTAATGCCTTTGAAGGGGGCAGGGATGCCAGCATTGGCACCATTTGAAACCTGCAACCCAGGAAGACATGATCCTGAGGAGGAGTCAGGGAAGACTTTTTAAAGTTTATTGTGAAACCCAGGCTCTAAATAAGAGAAATGGTAAAATGAAGATTTTACAAAAGGACCTCTGGAGAAGATGCCTGAATCAGCATGTCATCCAAATAAGGAAAGATTTGGATCCCTTGAAGCCTGCAAAAGGCAATCACAGGAGCGAGACATTTGGTGAACACCCTTGGGGCAGTAGAAAGGCCAAAGGGCAAAGCACATAACTGAAAATTCCAGGAAGCAATAGAGAAACGCAAAAATCTCCTGAAAAGAAGATGGACCAGAATATGGAGATAAGCATCCTTGAGGTCCAGAGACACAAGAAAGGCCAGAGGGAACAAGACAGGAAAAGGGACTGAAGGGACAACATCCAAAAGGAAGGCACCTTCAGAAAGGTGTTCAGAAGGGAGAGGAATAAAATAGGTCTGCAAGTACCACCTTTTCTGGGCACTAGAAATATTCATGAATAAAACCTTTTCCCCTTTTGGGATACAGGCACTTTTTGAATAGTACCCTGAGACAAGAGGTCTCAAAGAACCTCTGGGAAAAAAGGAAGCTGTTCCAAGGGGACTGAAGAATGCCCATAAAAGGAGGACTGAAAATCCAGACCATGAAGTACCCTTGCTGAATGATTGACAGAACCCAAGAATCCCGGATGATTCGGAGCCAAACAAGAATAGAAAAAGAAAGTTGAAGAGAAAGAGGAATGTGGCTGGGAATGGGTGGATAGTCAGACAGCACCTGGTCTGCCAGGAAAGGAAGGCTTAAGAATCCCTACAGTCTGAGTGGCCTTAGCAGGAGGAGTCAGTTTACTACCCTTTTTACCTTTAGAAGGGTGGTGAGAATGCCTACCAACAAAGGCTGGCTTAGAAGGGTAGTTTCGCTGAAGTTTAGGCACATGAGAAACATTCATGCTTAAGCTCCTGTAAAGCCTTCCCCTTGTCCTGAAGAGACTTAAATAAACCAGAAACCACTTCACCAAACAAAAAAGTATTATCCAGAGGAGCATCCATCAACATAGCCTTAATATAATCAAGCAAAGGTTGAAGCCGAAGCCATGAATATCTCCTCAGAACTGAACCAGAAGCAGCAGCCCTAGAAGAGGCATCTGCTGCATCATAACTACATTTGACAGAATGATGACTACCCAAGAGGAAGTCCCAAGCAAGGAAAGAGCAGAAGATTTATGTCTGGAAGATGAGCAGGAATTTGACAAGCCTGAGAAAGAAGAGCCAAGACATATCTACAGATATGGGTCTGATTAATTAATGGCCCTAAAAGCTAGGGTAGCTGAAGTATAAACCTTCTTACCCAGTCTATCCATGGTTCTATTGACCTTGTAAAAAGGCAGTAACTTGGACGAAGGAAGCAAGTGAGATGGCTTATCAGAGGCTACAAGTGAGATGGCTTATCAGAGGCTACAGACACCAAAGAAGGGTCAGCAGCAAGACATTTAAAAAGGAACAATCCTTAGGCACCCTATAAAACCTATCAGACTCCCTGGGAGCAGGGGTCAGAGAAACCAGCACTTCAGAGTCAGTGGAAAAAAACATCCAGTAAAGCAGGCAAGACCGGAGGAATGGCCACAGGTTTAGGATATTCCATCTGCAGTACCTCATAGTACCTCTTATGGATATCCGAAACCTGGGCACAATCCCACTTAAAAAAATTCCATCATCCTAGAGACTATGTCCCCAAAGGAAATTTCCTGAGAACGATTATCTAGAGTATGCAAATCCTCCTCCTCAGACCTGTAGTCTAAAGGAGAAGGAATCTGAGAATAAGCAAGGAAGTCATCATCAGAATCCACCTCAGAAGAATAAAATGCTGTCCTTTTAGGGGAAGAGGAGGACCAAGGAGAAGCAGGAACTGAAACCCTTGAGGCCGCAATGACATTAAAGCATTAAATACCCCCTGAGTAAAGGTATGATGCTCGCTTTGTGGATTCCTAGGAGCAGAAGAAACATGATTAGTTTTCTGTTTCTTTTTTAAAGGGACAGCCATCCTAGAAACCTGAGAAGGCTCAGACTCAGGATGGCATTCTACAACTGCAGTAGGAACCTCTTCTCTAAAGAGAAACTGCTGAACCCCTCTAGACCACTCAGGAACGGTGAACTGTGGTTCACTCTGAATGCCCAAAATGGATTCCTGCAAAGCCTCGTTGGATATGCTGCCCACCAGATCCTAACCGACATCAAACCCCGACATGGTAGAAGAATCTGACAAAACAACTGGGTGAACCTTCGGGCTCAAAATAACCTCAGGAGAAAATCATGGCAGAGGCTTGACAGCGGAAGATTCCGGTCTTACCTTATGCACCTTCTTCTCTGACAGCTGACCCTTGGGGCAGGAAGTTCCATCCATAGTACTTGCAGCAAGAAGCTTAAGACGCTGGTTTTCAAGATACAAGGATAGGGAAGAAAGCCTACTACAAGGAGTTTTGGGGACAAATGCCTGACAAATTTAACAAGACATGGTCGTGAGTAGCACCAAGGCAAAAAAGACACTTATCGTGGCAGTCTTTATGGGGAATCAGTCTCCCACACTGGCATTTACCCTTCCTGGATGACAGTAACCAAAAACAGCACAAAACAAACAGAAAAAGTAACCAAAAACCCAACTGGGTACTTATCTGCAACTGTGAGGACTCCAGCAAACAGGAGTAAGCACAGGAATGCCAACAAATAGAAAAACGGTAAAAAAAAAAAAACAGAGGTAACAGACCAACAATTAAAACAGCACTTGGACTGGTGGCAAAAAGGTTCTGAGGATGCTACGCCTGAACGTCTTCTTTATGCCCTACCCTACGCAAGGAGTGTGCAGGTGTTCAGCTTACCTTAAAGCAACAGTAGACTTTTGTAAACTGGACAGACAGTGGGCTTCACAGCAGGGAATCCTGATTCATAAGGAATACTGCAATGGTGAATGTAAGCACGTTAAATGCTTACAACTGGAATAATAGCTGGACTCCCATCAGTAACAAGATAGCGGAATTTTGCAAGTAAAAATTCTGAATCTGACCTCTCCAGGCACATAGTATTGCAGTAGTCCAGACAAGCGAAACCTAGGTCATGTACCACCAATGGGAGGTTGGTAGACAGTATAAGCTGCTTAACAGAGGCAATGTTCCTATGATAGAAACAAACAGATTAGACAACGCGACGCCTGATCTTTCAATGTCAGCTTGTAATCCACAATTAGCCCTAAGTTATGTACCTTCAGCATTAATTCCAGTTTGTCACTGCTGTAGGTGATATTAGGGGACAAGACTAATGCATGAAAATAACACAGAATGGCATGAATATCCAAAGCATCCATACCGCTCAGTTGTACCACATTAAGAGTAACGTTCCTCATTATGAGTTTTAAAAGTGCTGTGTTAAATGATGCACATTGAAAGGGCCAGTGATGCATTCATTGTTTAGAATTTCTTTTTAAGAAATAACCATGGTAAGTGATATCAAATCATAATTATTCATTAAAATAACTTGTAATTATGGCAAAATAGTCACTAACCATGCTATGAGCTTTCTTACAGCTTCATCAGAACAGTTCTGATGAAGTTAGCCAAGGTAACAGATAAAAGCACTTAACTTATTAAACTGGTTCTGCCTGAAGCCATGGTCTTGTGGTTTTTGTTTGTTTTTTCAGCACCTGGGTGTTCCTTACACTGGATATTTGTGGTGTTAGTGAAAATGTCTTTGGTAGAATCACAGCATCTGATCTGGAGACCACTCTTGACTTTTGATATATTTATGAGGCCATCTCTAAGTCTCCTGAAGACCTGGATATCCCCCAGCATCCCTTTACTTCTGTGTAGTCCCCGGATATGTAGCAGTGCCACTTTTCACAAGAAACTAAACATGGCTGGGAACTTCCTCGCATCACTTTTTCATCAAGAACAACTACTGAGTTATTTAAATCGCTTACTGTCAGTGCAGTTTATAGTTGTACTGACATCATATCATCCATTTTTTCAGAGATGCTGATTCTGCCAAGATGGATGTCTATTCCACCATCAGAAGCAGAGAAAGTAAGGGAATTTCCCAAATGTGCTGGCCATATTTTCCCATCTATGTCTCACGTGAAAATAGGTCACAATGTCTAGTGGGATTAATCCAGTCAATGTAACCAAACAACAGAAAACTACTGAAAGAAAACTCTTCCGTCTTATACTTTTTTTCTGTATGAGCACCCATCATCACATATGAAAATTTCCTTTCATGAAGTAAAGAGGGTTAAAGACTGACAGACCTGTCTAATATAAGGCAAAGTGCAATACTGCACTTTATACAGTATGAAAATACATCTGTTATGGTTCAGGTGTTGACAATGGAAAGCTTGACAACAGTTAATGCATTTGTGACTTTACATTTTTCAGTGAATAGGGAGTGATGCACATGAATAAATTACATCAGGCCATTGCAAATCCATTTACAAACTATCCATCTCCGAACAGAATTGGTCACTGTAGCATAAAAACTACCATGCTGGGCTATCTACCAAAATTGCCCTATTCCATAACTCTTCTACTGTACTTGTATTGCATCTAGTGCTACATAAAACTGGTGTACACATTATAGTAGTTGTTTATGCATGTGCAACCCCCAGCTGACGTTTTTGCTAGGTGGCTGGGTTGTGGGATGAGGGAACATGAGAAGTATCTGTTATTGGTGAATGTCAGAAGAATGCTATGTTATTCCCTTAGTCCCACACCTCATGTTCTTCTAGCTAGCAGGCCTTTATGCCTTAAGGGACATCTATGGTACATGTATGTCTTAACCATAGCTAGGGATGGTACTTGCTGTTGTCAGAGAGGCAGTTTAATTTCAAGAATTGCTGTTAAATTCATCAATGACTGTGGCACAACAGGCAGCACTCTTGCCTTTAGTGCAGAAGGGTATGGGTTCTATTCCTACACCAGTTAGCTTGATTGCTTATACTGTAGTACAGCACAAGGGGGTTGCTGCATTGCTGTATTTTTCATTCATCAGATGAGATGTTAAACTGAGGTCCCATCTGCTTGAGTTGGTGGTAACTCATATGGATGTAAAGGATCCCCCTGCACCTATGAGAGTAGGGGGAAGTTACCCAATGCATTGGCCAAAGTTCCCTTAATCATATAAATATATCCTCACTAGCCTAGCAGAAATAACCCGGTCAACAAGGATGAATAAAATAAAAATAATGAGCCTCAGAATGATGGGCGATTGTACAGGTTCAGTTCAGTACTATCATTCAATGAAGTAACCTAAGATGCCAGAATATTGATTACATCTGATTTGCCTGATTTAACCCCCCCAACTCTATATATATATATATATATATATATATATATATATACATACACACACACACACACACACACACACACACACACACACACACCTTTTATCTTAGATAAACTCTTCAGAATGTCAGCCCTGATCCTGTAGTTGCACCACAGAATCGTGAATTATATGTAGCAGTGCACATTTGTTACTAGGTAACACAATTAGGAATATGACTGCTAATCTAGCAATCTTGGCATTTTATTTAACTGAATAAATGTATGCTTTATAGAAATTTGTAATGCGATGTCTGTAATGAGAAAAGTTTTTGCAGCTTTAGTCAACTGCCACCCAAATGAGTCTAATTTTTGATGGTCAGAATCTAATTTTGGCCATCATTCAGACTGAAAGAATGCCAGAGTTTATAAAGGGCTTACCAGGTTTAAAGACACAAAATGAATACTTTAAAAAAAATTATGAGAGACAGGGACTTGATGGTCTAGAAGAGCCAACATTAAAAGCAGTTAAATAAATACATTTCTGTGAACTCTGTATTCTGCAAATCATTACCATATTTCTTTAAGATAATAATAATCTGCTTTGTATTTTACAGAAATAAAAATGATTCCTGTGACTGAATTCCGTCAGTTCTCCGAACAGCAGCCAGCATTTCGAGTGCTTAAACCTTGGTGGGATGTTTTTACAGATTATTTGTCTGTGGCTATGTTAATGATTGGCGTGTTTGGGTGTACACTCCAGGTAAGTAAGAAACTAGTTCAAAAACTGGATAATTAATAAAATAGGTCTGTTGAGACACAACACTTGCGAGATTTGATTAATTTTAACATTAGAAATGACTAGTGTTGGTCATATCAGAGATGAAGGAAGGCTTTTTTTTTGGTACATGAAAACATTTTACTAAATAATTATTGCCCTGACATTTCAGTATGTTTGTTTGGAACTCTGCTCCATTTCCATATGGAGATCTGCAGTTGGACCTGTCACTCTGTAAACATTATACTCTGCAGTATGACTGGTCAGAATAAGGGCAAATGCAGATGATTCAATATCTGCATGTTAAGCTACTAAACATTCCCGGGTAGAATAAGCTGTCTGGCCTTAACTTAAATGTAGAAAAAACTAAAGCCATGCCATTCTCACTTAGTGTTGTTGACTTTCTTTACATAAATATCCATAAAAACAGCAGCTGTCAAGTTCAGATTAATACTTTCGGGTCTATATTATATATTCGAAGTTTCAAAACTTCGAATCCCATATGTTCAACAACATATGATCGAAGTTTGAAACTTCGAATATATAATAAAACATAAAAAAATAAATAAATAAAACTTACCTTAATGCTCCTAACAGGGGGCAAGCCCCCTGTACCCCCAAGTGGAGGGCTCCGCCCCGCCCACACCTCCCCTACTTAAATATACCAACTCCGAGATCACACTTCAGTGCAGAAAACGGAAATTCTCCCATTCTGCACTGTATGGCGCCGTTACATTTAACCTTCAAACTTTTCAAAGTTTGATCATATGGTGTCAGCCATATGAAATTCGAACTTTGAAAAGTTCGTTCATGTAATAGGAACTGATACTTTCATGTTCTTGGGTATTACTGTTTTTCTGTGGCATTGGTGTTCTCTATTTATTTTATACATTTTATAGAAGGAGATATACCTGCTATAGATTTTATTTTTAAAGCTTTATTTAGCATATTTTTATTTGCAGATTTGTTAAATGGCTTTTTTCCAAATTCCATGCTAGTTTTGGTAAATGGCTTTTTTTCCAGAAATATCATGATGGTTAAAAAGGACTTTTTTTTGCTTAAACATGTCATTTCAGAAGGTTTTAGTATCAAGAATGTATGCTCTTCAGAAACGTGCACTGTCCAGGCTGGTGGTAGGGCTACACTTGGAGGTAGAGGGGCTACGTTCTTGAAGGTGATGTACAACTTCAGAAGTCCTGTTTATTCCTCTGAATGTGATCTAAAGTCCTGTCAGCTTATCAAAAATATTGCTGCCTTTCCTTTTCATTGTTGCAGTATTCCTTACTAAAATGATATCCTGCTTAGGATAGCTGAACATCCGGCTAGCATACCAAAGCCTTAACACCTTTCAGGTGTCTTACATTAGACATCTCTTATGTCTGCTCATAAGTGACGTATGAGCACCTAATCCTCAGTACCACTTTGATACCTGTCCGAATGCTACTTTTTAATTTAGTCTGCAAGCCATTCTGCTTCAGTTACTGAGCCATTGAAAGATAAGTATCCTGTCAGGGTTTTTTCCTTCCATTTTTTCTCCTTTGGTTGTATTACCTTTTACATGTCATCCAGGAAGGGAAAGTGAGAATGGGGAGACAGATTCCTCATAAAAATAGACACAAGAAGTGCTTTTTTGTCTAGGTGCTACCCACGATCATACTATGTTTGAAATTTGTCAGGCATTTATACCAAAGATACTGCATAGCTGTCTGTGTTACATTTCTATCTATTTAGAAAACCATTGTCTGAAGCTTTTAGATGAGGAAATCATGGTTTCTAAAGCCACCCACCCGAAAGTTCAGTCACCATTTAAGAAAAAGTCTAAAGATGTGCATTGAGAATTCTGCTGTCCAGTCTCTTCCAGACATGCCCATTGGGTTGGATAAAGAACCCAAGGTCCATCTAGTTCTGATGCGATCCTCCTCTGTCATGATCCAGTTGGAGGCTGACATAGATCTGCCTATCGACACGTTTGTTGAGGCTGTGCCTATGTCTGCTACAGATGAGGAGGGAAACCATGACTGATTATTTAGGAGGGACCTAGGTGAATTCCCCAGATTCTTGTTGGGGAATAAATTATTGGTTCCCTTTTTGAAGTCAGGCAGGGTCCTGACCCCCCCCACCCCCATTTGTAAGGGCTGATGTTCCTTTAAAATAGAAAAAAAAAATACCTGGCTAAGGACCCACACAAAGAATGGCAGGGACTTTTCAAAGCTGTTATGGTTTTTAAGGCTCCTCAGGGGCAATCTGTTCCTTCCTCTGTTTCCTGGTCTTCTACCAGTTCTAAATGCTGTCAGGATTTTGATTCCTCTGAAGAGGATATGGAGAAGAGTTCTTGGCCTACTCTTCTCAGATCCATTCCCCTGTTCCCTTTAGTCTGAGGAAGAGAATTCCCTTTCCTGATCATTCAGTGAGGAATTATCTTTTAGGGACTTTGTTATTCACATGATGGAACATTTTAAGTAGGACTGTTCCCAAATTTCTGATATGCAGATGCATATTCTGTGCTATGACCTCTTGCAAATTGACTCACCCTGGCCTTCTGCATTCCTTCCAGTGTTGGATGCCATCTCAGATACTTTTTCTTCTGCTTCCCAGACTCCTAGCTTATAGTCTCTTGCACCAAAGAAACTTGTCAGGCTCCATAAGTGCCTGAGGTGTAGAAGTTTTTGTACATCTTCTGACCCTACAATGATGTTCACTGGCTACTGATGAGCCTTTTACGTTACTGTCCTCTTCCAAACTTTAACCCTCTAACAAGGACAGTAGGGCTATGGACAGGTATGGGGGAAAAAGTTTATACATATGTCACATTAGCTGTTAGGGCCACAAATTTCCAGACTTATATGACAGGTTATCAGTAGTTTTTTATAGGTAAGCTGTTATTTTTAAACTTGGGGGTGTTCTGTCTGATAGGCCTGATTCCGAAGCCAAGTCTTCTGCCATTTCCTTTTTGAGCTCTGCTTCCCAGGCAGCTCATCACTGTATTAAATGCAGTTATAATGCTGCTGATGCCTCTTCTATAGTGGCTATGTCAGGGTTTTTTATGAGAATATATTCCTGGTTGACGTTACAGTCTCTCCCTGAAGACATTGAGGTCAGGTTACTAGATTCTTCCTTAGACAATCAGAATCTGTTTGGCTGTGTTGCTTTTGAGCTTTTGAAGACCTTGAAGGATAAGGGGAAGGTCTTCTAGGAATTTAAACAGGTCTTCCTTTCAACTGTTATTACATTTCAGAATTACCCATCTAAATCCCCCTTTGTGTTTAGGCAGCAGAAACAGGCTCCCAGCATTAAGAAATCTGAGTGTTTTTTTTCTGTTAAGCCTTCTCAGGGTACTAAGGGTCATAAGCCTTCTTTTCCTGACAACTCTGTCTTTGTTTGACATTCACCCACTTCTGCCCCTTGGCCAGATTTCCCTTTCCTCTCACACTGACTGTCTTTTGCAACATCACCACAGATTCCTGGGTGCTTTCCATCATTCAGAAAGGTTATTTTTATGATATTGAAGTCCTTTCCTCCTTTTTTGAGCATTTCCCAACCTTCTTGTTGCCAGTGTCCTCACTTTCTTTCAATTCTACAAGACCTGTTGGTGCAAAGAACCATTCAACTTGTTCCTCCCTCTCACCAGGGCAAAGGGGATTATTCCAGAATGTTCCTGGTTTCCAAGGAGGAGGTTTCTTGGAAGCTTATTCTGGATCTCTCCTTTTTCAACCCATTTTGAAAAAATCGCTTTTTCAAGATGCATCTTGAGTGCCTGTTTCCTCTGTCTCTTTCGGGTCTTTCTAGTGCCTCTAGATCTGAAGGATGCTTACCTTCGCATTCCTATTTTATTTGTTTATTTGACATTTGGTAACCAGGAAAGTCCAGCTGGGTACAGATTACCCATTTGCAATGGAGACCTGTGAAGAAAAGCTCCACATCAATTATATACAATACAAGAACATTAATATTGAGAAGAAATAAACTTCTCTACAGATTTCTAAAATAAAAAGCTGATACAGGGATAGTTACAAGCAGTAAAAAGTACATCCTAGATATAGACATTAAACAGTAAGAAAAAAAATTACTTGTGCAAAAATTTATACAGATAATGGAATATATTTTTTCAGTATTGCTAGTACTAACAAATACATAGTTAGGTGCAGGGTTATTCCAGTGTGAGTAAATTATGAGTTAGAGAGCAACTTAGCATGTAGTTGAGAATACAAGGTGATTACAAGGAGAAATCATGGAAAAATACCAGCTGTTAATATTAGTTAAAAGCAAGGTAGGTGAGGAACTTGAGCATAACCAAGATGTGGAAAGATGTTTAAGGAGGAACCTGGAAGATTGTTAGTGTGGGAGTTGTCTGATAGTAGGTGGCAGGTTATTCCAAGTTTTAGCTATGCAGTAAGAGTAACGACTGTAACCACTGGATTTTATTTATTTATGAATCGATACAACATGTTTGCCAGAAGATGGAAGCTCCCGATGAGGAAGATAGTATTTTAAGACGGAGGAGATGGCTGGTGAGACTAGGAGGTTGTAGAGTAGTTTGAGTTAGGAGTAGCTGGTTCATGTGTATTTGCTATGGAAGCTCAAGCCAGTTAAGTTGTTTAGGAGAAAGGCAGTGATGAGATTTAAGATGTTGGGCAGTGGCAAATTTTGTTATGTTGTAATATTGTTCAAGTTTGGTTTTCAGGGTGAAGCTTAGGTTAATTAGAATAGGTGAGGCATAAAGAAGAGAAAGTATGAGGTATATGGTGGCAAGTTTGGCTCTAGTAGAGTTTATTAGGAATGGTTTAATTTGATAGTCTTAGTTATATGCAAGTCAAATTTGAGATCGTCACCAGTAGTAACACCTAGTAGTTTGGTATACATATTTACTCCATCTTCAGGAAATGTTTGCATTTTTACATTTCTCTATTTCTTCCATATATTATGAGTTCTCGGCTTTGCTTTGTGGTCTTTCTACAGCTACTACTCCAAGAATCTTTACTGGATGTCTAGACTTGGTGGTAGTCTTCTGCAGACTTCAAAGTGTTCAAATCTTCCATTATTTGGACGAACTTCTGATTCAAGCCCCATCTCACCAGCTTCTGCTTCAGGATCTAGAAAATACTATGCTTCTGCTCTGCAGTGTGGGGTTCACTTTAATTCTCAAAAAGTCTGTTCTGACCCCTCTCAGAATGAAGTTTTTCCTGGGTTGCAAGATTCGGACCTTGACAATACTTGATTTGTTTCCTATTCTAAGGTCCTTTCTTTGATATGTATTTACGGTCTCTTCTTCCACTTCCAGAGGTTCTATCAAGAGAATTTCTTGGAGTTCCGGGGTTCACTGCATCTGTCATAACTATGGTCCCCTTTGCCAGACTCCACACGAGGAAATTTCAGTTCTATCTCAAACCTGTTTGGCTTCAACACTACAATCCTCCGGATTTTTTCATCCATCTCTTGCTTTGCCTCAAACTTGAGTTCCACTGGTGGATTCATCATGTTTCTCTGAATCCAAGCCTGCCTTCCAGGCTCCTCTCCCCTTTTAAGGACTTGTGTACAGATGCTTTATATCAGGGTTAGGGAGCTTCTTGCAAAGGAATCCGGGTTTAGAGGGTTTGGTCTTCCCAGCAACGGGAGGGCCATTTCAACATCAAAAAGATGAGCGCTCTAATTTTGGCTCTTCATACTTTGCACCATTTTTGGGTCCCAGGTCCTTTGAGAATCTTCACAGACAACATGATGGTTATGTGGTACATAAACAAGTAAGGGGCGCAAAATCATACATTCTTTGTGACTGGATCTTCAAGCTTGGTATTTTGCAATTTACAATCATCTGACCCTTCAGGCAGTTTACATTCCCTCAGAACACAGTCTAGTGACAGAAAATCTAAGCAGGTCCAGGGCAGATCCTTACGGATGAATAGTTAATAGACAGGTATTCCTGGACATTCTCCATCAGTGGGGTACTCCTCAAGTAGATCTTTTTGCCTCTCCTCTTAGCAGGCAACTTCCTAGGTTCTGTTCCAGAGTGCCAAGTTTGCTGGCATAAAAAGTGAATGCCGTATCTTTTTCCTGGAAGTGGATATTTCTGTATGCCAGTCCCCCTCTTCCTATGTTACCAAGACTCTTGCACAAGACTGCACCAGTCCCCCCTTCTTTGTCATCTGACCAGAGGCAATCATCACATGTTACCTCATAGGATGGATCTTTTCAGACAGGAGAAGGGATTTCTCATTCACCTTAATTTATTCAACCTTCATTTGACTCCTTGGTGATAGGGTATTGATTCCTTTTAGACACCGGTTTTTTGAAGATGTGCTTAAGGTTTTGCAGGAAGCCAGAAAACCCACTACTAGAAAATCCTACGTAGCTAAATGGAAGACATTTTCTATTTGGTGTTGTAGACATGAACTGGGCCCTCTTTCTGTGCATAGTCCTACTGTTCTTTCTTATTTGTGTGAGCTTCTCAATTCTGGCTTGGAATATTCATCTGTTAAAGCTTATTTGTCAGCCATCTCTATTTGTTTGCTCTTGACTCTACCCCTTTCTTTTTGATTTGAAGTCAGTTATTGAAAGGCATCCTTCATATCATGCCCCCCAAAAGTCTATTCCTAACTTAGACACCATTTGAGACTGCAGTTGCTTCTTCTTTGCAGACCTATACTTGAAAGACTGTCCTGTTGGTGGATGTTAGGTAAGTGCTAAGCTAGCTGCCCTTGTGATCCATTTTACACCTAGGCAATCTCCCCTTTTGTGCTTGAAATAACCTATCCCATTTGGTTACAGACTGGCCTTACCCATCCCATGGTCGATAATTGTATATTACCCCTAATGAGAATAACTGGGACCATAGCATAGGTAATTTGAGGGGACCCATACATGGGATAAAGCATTTAGGAGCTGCTTCTGTCCATTAATAGTACAGGGGGCAGTCCTGGGGTAAATTTTCTGTTTCCTATCCATTGATTTAAGTTATGCTTGAAAATGGACAGGGACGAACTTTATTTTATGTGGCTGGGGAGTCTGTTCCACAGCAGCAGTATTGTCTGCAAAATATGCCTCTCCCTCCAAACGATTCTGTTGATGTTGCAAAACAGGTTTAGATCCCTAGACCAAGTTTTTATGATGACACTTGACTGCTGACGTGCATTAAATCTATCAGTAATGAGTCAGGAGATGCGCTGTATGCCAGACACTGGTCACTTCTTAGCAAACTGTAAGATACCAACTACAGTGACAGGCCTTCAAGTCAGTTAATTTAGGACATGTTGTTTAGACCTTGTATCCTTTTAGTAAGGTATCTCTGTGGGTGTTTCAATCATTGCATTTGTCTGGACAGGTGCATGCCAAAAGGAGAGTTATAGTCAGTGACTGGCCTAATGGGTGAGTAAAGGAGGATAATGACATCCCTATATCTAGACAAAGTCTCTGTTTTTAAGCTGTACAATACAGAAGGAACCTTACAAATATAGATACATGTTGGTCAAAAGTTAGGTCACTGTCAACATAAGTTTCCAAATCCCGAACAATTGTGTCAACTCTTAGGGGGAGTATTGTCACTGTGATAGTTCCCTGGGATATGTGACTTCCCAAAGGATAAAATAATGCATTCTTTTGGCATTTAGTTTTAGATCATGATTTTGTCACCAGTTATTTATTAGATACAAACCTTCCTGTGGGACGGCTAGGGGGATTCAATGGCTTTCCCTAGCTTGCAGTCATCTGCAAATTTAATCAGTTAGAGCTCTTTGATATTGATCTTTACTTCAGAAAAGTAGATGCCAAAGAGTAGAGGTCCCAACCCTGGGGGACTCCAGTGGTGAATGGTTTCTTGTAGAGGTAACTTCCCTATTTTGATTTTACCTATCTGTGAGCCAATTGGCAATCCAGAGGGTGCCAAGGGGGTTTATTCCCACTTTGTTTAACTTTTCTACTATGTCCGAGTGGGGAATTGTGTCAAAAGCTTTGGCCAGGACATGGTTTGCAGTGTACCATTTTGCCTTCATTCATTGCTTTTGTGACCTTTTACAAAAATCCACCAGGCTGAATAAGCATGACCTGCCCCTGATAAAACCAAACTGAGATGGGTGCATTGTTTGGAAGTTCCCCATGTCCTAACTGACTGATTAGTTGATTTCATGATAAGTCTTTCCATTGCTTTGCATATTAGGCTGGTCAGACTTGTGAGTCTGTAATTGTTGGGGTCTGTGGAAGGTCCTCCCTTATGCTGGAGAATGACTGCATCTGTTTTCCATTTGCTTGGTACAAAACCTGCGTGGAGGCTGAGATTGAACAGTGTTAGGGGTATAGCTAAATCGTGCTTCATGCTCTTTAAGATGCATCTGGGAATATTGTCAGGATCCATCGATGCAGATTTCCTAGCTTTTGATGGCACTTTTTAGGACTTGGTCTTGTATGATAGCTGGAGGTGAGTCAGTTTCAGGTATGTTTTAAGGGACAGGTGGAGGGGAAAAAGTGGTAAAGTTAGAGCTAAGTTTATCAGCCAGCAGATTTGCTATATCTTCAGCTTCAGTGTAGCTAACATTGTTCACAATCAGCTCAGCACATTGCTGCATTGTGCTGTTGAGATTATGAAAATAACTAAAAAATGTCTTGTGATTGTCTTTGGCATGGATAGCTATTGCAGCCTCAAACTTGTATTCGGTGGATTTTATTAAACTCCTGAATTTATTTCTGTGACAAGGGCTGTAAAATTCTGGGAATTACTCTTCTTACTTTTGGTCAAAATTATTTTCCTTTTATTGTAAAGCTTGTTGATATGATTCCGCTAGGTGGATTTGTTTCTGGGGTTTGCTCTGCACATGTTCCTATGGGGTACAGCTATTTACATGCTGGCATAATATAATCTTACTTCTGCCAAGAGGGTGTTTCTGAATTTCAGGCACTTTTGGCAGTTCTCCCTTTTTTGTTTTTTCACAAAGATAAAAGTTTTTCTTCTTTTATGCCCAAGGTAGTTAATGATTTGTCTTTAAATCAGACCATTCATATTCATTCTTTTTTCCCTTCCCCACAAAATAATCGTGAGAGAATGCTTCATACGTTGGATCTGCATAGATAGCTCAGATATTACCTGGATAAGACGAAGGATATAAGGAAATCTGTGCAACTTTTTTTTCTCTTTCCATTCCAAGAAATTGAGTTTAGCTGTTTCTAAGCAAACTGTCTCTTGAATTCCTAAGGCCATTTCTTTTTGCTTATAATTTTCCATATTAAAGAGCTTTCTTATTCTGTTTGTGCTCATTCTGCTAGGTTTGTGGCCTCCTCTTGTGCTTTTTTCAAGGGGTTTGAATACTAGTTCTAGTGTGGAAGCTGCTACTTGGTCTTCTGTACACACCTTTACTAAAGACTACAAGTTGGATGTGATTTCTAGGCCAGAGGTGATTTTGACAGGATCATTATGCTTGGTTTATTGGAGGGCTCCTCTGTCTGTGGCTTCCTTCTTCCATCCTCTCCGGTAGCTTTTGCACTCTCCCTTTAGCAAGAAATACTGCAACAGTGATAAGGAAGGACGCAGTGCATCCTGGAAGTAATGATTGCTGAAGAGTCAGTAAGTAAAGGTTTGTGCCTATATAAAATTCCTATTTTCTGGTTACCTCAGAGAAAGTGCAGTTGTGTAAGATCTTACCATAACAGTAGATGTCCTACTTCTCACAGTGCAGTATTCTGTCCTCCCTTACTTCACTGTGTTTTGCTGCGTTTCCTACCCTCTGGCTGAAGACTCCTTCTTCCCTTTCTGGATGCACATGTACTTGCTTTTCCTCCTGGGTTGCTCTGGTTCTCCTTGGGCAGTTCAGTTCTGAGGATTAGATACTCATTTATCATGCAAGTACCCTACACCTTAAACGTATGACATACATCTGGTATATATGGTGCCTGGAAGGTGCTAAGGCTTTGGTATGCTGGTCTGATGTTTGCCAGTCCTTGTCAGGATATCCCTTTACTAAGAAATGCTGCAACAGAGAGAAGCAGGACATGTATTGTTATGGTAAGATATTACACAACTGTACTTTATCTGAGGTAATCAGAAAATAGGAATTTTATATAGGTACAAACCTCAGGAATCATTACTGCCCGGATGTATCTATTCGTCAGCCTCCCCGTTCCAAGAATTGTCCTTAGAGCAGTTACTTCCATGCTGCTCACTAAATCATATAGTGTCATAGGCAAATCTGTAGTTAACATTCTTAGCTGTTCCTAATATTGTAGCTCCTTGCAAAAGCTATGTTAAATACAGCCAATTCAGCACCTTGTCTCTCTCCAACTTATAGCAGCTCACAATATTTTTGATAAACCTGATAAGCGTTGTTCTTTACGATTATTACTAAAATGGTATAAACCTTCCTGTAGCTTCCATTCTGAACTGCAAAATTTGAATTCACAGACCTTGTTATTTTTAAAAAAGTCACTATAGAGGTGCTGTCTTCTTTACATTGTCTCAAAATTGAAATAAGCTGTCTGTCACTCTCAAGTGTCAGAATTCCAAAAGCATGAAAGCAGTTGTCTCGCACATGAATGTGATATTATTTGCTTGGCTGCTGTTACATAATCACTGACCTCTTTTTTTTTTTCTCTTCCATGAATTCTGTTTTATGACTTATCCGCAGTGAGCCTTGCTGTACACCCTGATGACATTGCCTGTCGAGCATTGTTGGCAGTTGATGCCTTTATTGCCTCTCAGCTGTACAACTGTGACATGAGTAGGCAGACCATATTAACTCACTTGAAACTGTTTGTTCCTTTGCAGTGCCAGGAACTGTCAGTGAATACTATGCTATGCTAATTATGTAATCTGTACATGCATAACATAATATTGTTAATACAGACTTCTTGTCCAGAATTGTACAAACTGGAAGGAACATCTATTGTGTTTCTTATGTACTGTGTAATTTATTTGATTTTAGTAAAACTTCATTTTAGAGATTCTTTTCTGAATGTTTTCTACTATTTACTATCTGCTTTTGATTTTTGTATATTTTTTTATATTTATTTGCACAATTTTAAGCATTCTGCATATTATATTGCAGTTGTTAAAAATGTATAGTTCATATGTGTATATTAGGCTAATAACCACAGGGGCCTTTTTAAGCCTAGCCATGTATCCCAAATGTATATAACAGGTTTTAGGAACCTTAAGATTATTGTAAGGGGTATATCTGGGCTGGGGCTTGGGTAGTTAAGAATTTGCAGGCTGCCTCTGTCCATTAGGCTCATAGGTGCCAGACCATGGGTGAATTTCCAGTTCCACATCCACTGGTCCAAGTTGCCCTTGAATTGGAGTAGGGAAGAACACATTGATGGGAAGCCTGTTCCAGAGAAGGGGTAGTCTCTGAGACACCTACCTGTCTTTCCACAAGTCTGGTTTTAAATCTCTTGATCAAGTAATTCTGATGCTATTTGTTTTGCAGATATGTACAGCCCATCAGAGCGGGATCTGTCTGAGGATACTTTGTATGTCAGGCATCGATTGCCCCGCAACAATCTGTAGGGAGACCAAGTACACGGATAGGGCTTTGAAGTGATCTATGTTGTTTATACTCTGTATCCTTTTTGTGAGGAACCTCTGTAGATGTTCCAGTTTTTGCATGTGCCTGGTCAGGTACATACTGAAGAAGGAGTTGTACTCATTGATTGGTTGACAAATAGAGTAGAACGATGACTTCCTTTAACATAGATTACTTATAAATTGTATAGCAAAAAATGACTTCCGTAGACACACGATGGTCGAAGGCCAGGTTACAGTCTTCATCCCCAAATTCCTTGACTTCTGGGTCTACTCTTAGGGGTGTGTTATCAGTGAGATAGTTTCCAGTGGTAGCCAATTTCCCAAAGGATATTATCTCATTACACCCGAGTAATGCCTCCAGGTGCATTGGCAGTTACCTCCTACTGACGCCTCTAGGTGCCAAATATTGCTTATTCATATTTGCATCAATAATTCCAAAACCATGGTATGTAAAGGTTTTAAGAGATTTGATCTTAAAGCTGACACAATGGAAAACTCAACTGCATTAATAATTCACCTCTGTCTAATGCAGGTACATAGATATTAACTGTTGTTTTTATGATATTAATTTGCATATATATACTTTTCACATTTTTCTAAATACCTCAACAACCAAGTAACACAGACAGAACCCCTTAGCCTCATATGAAAGCTCTCAGCTAGATGAATAAAATCCTGCTTACAGTATGTGAGTAACTTGCTTGGTTGGTGAGATATTGTAAATTGTTAATAAAATATTACAAATGTAATAGTTACTGTATTTGTTGTGACTTATAAAATTCAGTTTAAGACCTAAAACCTAAAGAATACTACCACTGTAAAAACAGTTTGTGCTGAAGAGCTTGCCATTTGTACTTTCTTAACCCCTATGGTTCCAGAGATAGGAACATTTGTTTGAAATGTGAGGACATAATTTGATTCTGTAAAAAGGCTTAGGCTCCACCCATTGGAAGTTGCAGCGCAAACTTCCTGAGCTCCTTTGGAGTGAGTGAGTTATTATACATTTCTTGGCATTGAGTTTTGGACCATAGCTCTGTCACCAGTTATTTCTCTGAGACAGCTCTTCTTGTGGATATTAGTGTCTTTGGGGGGATTTTATGATTGTGCCTAGTTAGTAATTGTCTAAAAATTTGGTTAGCCAGAGACCCTTGATATTGGCATTGACTTCAGAGAAGTAGGTGCCAGAAAGGAGCTGACCCAGCATAGAGTCATGAGAGACTACACTAGTGACCAGGCTGTTTGTAGAGGTTGACTTCTCTATCAAAACTTCTTGCATCCTGTCTGTGAGTCACCCTGCTATCCAGTGGATAACAGGATTTTATACCTAATGCCATGAATTCCCAAGTGGGGTGTTGTATCAAATGCCTTGGTCAATTGAAGGTAGACAGTATGCACCGTTTTGCCCTCACTCATTGCTTTGGTCATCTTCTCGAAAAAGTCCACCAGGTTAATTGGTATGATCTGCCGTTGATGAAACCAAACTGGGTTGGATCCAGTGTCTGAGGATTTCCTTTGTCATTGTTAACAATTTCTATGATAATTCTTTCATAGCTTTGTACATGAGACTAGTCAGACTTATAGGTCTTTATTTACCAGGGTCAATTGATGTGTAGAGGGATGACTGTTACAGTTCTCCATTTGCAAGGAATGAAGCCTGTCTGGAGATTAGTGGTTCCTGGCAGGTCATATTTCATGCTGTTTAGGAGGCATCCTGAAATATTATTTTGGCCTATCAGTGCAGTATTCATGGACTTGGAGATCATGTCAAGGGCCTACTCTTCAGTGATAGTTGGGGGGGGGGGGTATGTTCGATGGCATTTACTGATAGATGGCTAGGGAAAAGAGAGGGGAATATAACTAGAGTGGAATTTGTCTGCCAGTATATTTGCTATATCTTCTGGCTCAGTGTCTCCATTTGCAATTAGTTCTGTTGTGTATTGCCTTTGAAGTTGCAGACATAGCTAAAAAAAGCCTTGTGGTTGTCCTTGGTGTGGGAGACTATTATTACTTCAAATCTGGCTTTGGTAAGCTTGAGTTGCTCTCTGAGCTCCTTGTTTAGATTGAGTTTTTATGCTGCTGGGCATTGCACTTTCTAATTTTTGCCATGACTTTATTCCTTTTGTTATACAACTTGTTAATGTTGGGATTGTATTTGTTCTGTACTTATTCTTGGTAGGCACAGCTGTCTCATTGCCTCTATTAACATGATTTTGCAGTGTTTCTGTGAACAATTCTGCATAGGCAGCAGTATTCTCAAGGTTTGGAGGTGCTTGAAAATTTGCAAGGTTATTACTTAGTAGCAGGATATTTGCATTAGAATAGTTTGTAAATGTTCCAGGGTTGGTAGAGGTTCCAGGTATTTTTTATTTCAAAGAAGACAGCTTTATGGTCAGACTTTACCAGATAAGACATTACACAGGGGGAAAGATGGGGATGCTACATTTTCCTATGTTAGTAAGAACCAGATCTAGTATGATCGCTCCCATGGGGACATGTGGACTGTATGGCCCAGGGTGATTGTGCTGACAAAGGTCAGGAATCTCTGGGCTTGCAAGTTCGGGGTTGTGTAAGATTCCTGCTTTGTAGTGGGATGTTCGGGGTTGTGTAAGATTCCTGCTTTGTAGTGGGATAGTTGAAATAACCCATGAATATATTGGGTCAAATGCTGAATGTGTCCAGTAAGTTTAAGTATGTGTTATGGGTTTCCTGAGGCAAAGATGGGGACCTGTATCTTGCAAGGATATGGCACAGAGCTTTGCCTATGATGATTTGGATGTGGATAAACTCAAGAGAATCATCATGTTTGACCAGCCTTGAGGTTTGTTTTTGATGTAAATTGAGTCACCACCACCTTTAGCCCTTGCTTGTGCTGTATCCAGTCTAAATGTGTGGAAGCCACTGTAGCCTTGCACTGCTGAGCTGCTCTCTGTGGCCTTTAAACCATCTCTTTGTAACTGCACAAATGTCTGCATTCTCCAGGGTAAGGAGAGCTTGGAGGTAGTGGAGTTTCATATTTGTGCAGTAACACCTTTAGGTTTTCTAGGATTGGTTATGCTATGTTGAAAGGTTTGCCAGTTTGGCATTGCCTAAAAAAGTCACAGTAGGGAAAGACAATATTATAGCTAATATTAAAAAGCCTTGAGGAGGCAGATGCAGACCATCCCTGACAAACCAGTGTGGTCTGTTGACCATATCCTCCCATGCTGACAAATATATTATACACTCTTGGAGTGACACCAAAAACTAAGACAATTGTTAAGTCTATCATCTTTTGTTCATATCATGGCATCATCCTTGCAGAAGGTAGAATTATGCTCAGTGCAAGGCTCATACCAGCTTGGGACATGTAATCCAAGAGCTCCATCACATCTCTCTTCATATATTCCAAAGAGGTATGTTTCAGGGCAGTTACGACTATGAATGAGCCATACTGGTACTTGCGATCCAGTGACCCGAGTGTATTTGTGAACTGGCAGATCTTGGCCCTTAATAGGCAATTGATTATGACTTTCTCCTTATTGATCCTGACAAGTGAGACATCTGTGGGTCCCTCAGTGAAGTCACCTGTCACCAAAAATATTGAATTCTGTGGTGGCTTGCCTTATGGTCTTAGAAGCTGAGGCTCCATGAAATGTGGCTGTGTGTGTTGTGGTAGATGTTGTTTTGACCGAGTGCATTTAGGACTGCTGAGGTTATTTATTGTAAGCGCAATGCCTGTGAGGTCTTTGGGGTTTAGGAATATTACATTTAAGAGCCTCAGCATACGTGTGTCTGTGTCTGATCCATACTGCATATGGTGAGTGTAGTGTGTGCATTACTGACAACTGACTGGTTTTATGAGTGCTTGTATGTGAGATTTGCCTCCAGTGACATTGTGTAATTACATCTCTCATCTGCCTTATCAATTTGTTTAAGAGTTACTTTGTTGTCAGTAAAGAAGTTTGGAGCTTTTCTGCCAGGGCCAATAATAAAACTGGGCTATGCTCTGTTGGGATTCCACCACTCAATGAAGAGAAATAAATACAATACATAAACAGATTACATACATAATGTTTTGCTTGCAGAATACTAGATTTGTCTAGTTTGCATGATTGTTGCAGCTAGCACACTGCAGTTATCCATTCAAATGCACCTGTCCTGAGCCCTGTGGAATCTGTCAGTACTGAATTTGTTCTGCACCACACTTACAGGAAGCTCCTACCACGTGTCCACTTTCTTTTACTGAAAACTTGTCTTTTCATGTCCTGTCTAAAGCTGTTCCCTCCTAATTGTAAGGTAGGATTACTTTATTCCCCATCATTTCATCACCGTAGAGTTGACTTGTGATCCCTGTTATGACTCTGTTACCTTTGTACCTGTACTGTGCCCCTGTTTTCCTCCTAGGTTCTAGAGGGTAGAGTTCTAGTCTGTTTAGCCTCTCCTTATACATCATTCCTTCTAGCTTTTTAAAAAAATCCTATTAACCTTCCTCTGTACTCTATTTCTGTTAAGTCTGTGCCATGTTCAAAACAAACTACGCCCAGTACTCCAATGCAGTCGCACCACTGTTGTCTGCTTATCTCCTCCTAATAACCATCATGTTCCTTTCCCATGCCAGAACCCTTTCATCCTTTCTTCTCTGTAAACAGTTACACAAAAATGAATTGTAGCCTACTTCTCTCCTTCCTTTTGGCCCTGCCTTCCTTCCATAATTATTTTACTGTAGATTGTATGGGAACTTTTCTTTCTCTGGTTCCCCTTTGTAGTTGGGCATGTGTAGTAGGGCCAAAGAAATCAACAATGTCAAAATAAGTAAATACGAGTTTTCCCAAACTTACACTTCTGCCCAAGTACCAGAAGGAAGATATCTATAATTGCTCTTAATTGACATTTCCCTTTCAAACCTTTCCTTGGCTTTCTTGACTTCCCCAGCTGCCTTCTTTCTAGTTTCCTGGTAACCTTTTTGTACTCGTCAACTTTCCTGTAAGGCCTTTTCCCTGTCCTTTTGTATTTCTCTGGTCCTTTCCATACTTTGTAAGGGCTCCTTACTTATTCTTTAGTATTCTCCTTGCCTTTCTTTCCACCATGTAGGCCTTTTCATTCCTTCTGACTTTCTATTCTTTCTTGCCAAAACTGTTCCATATTTCTGACTTCCATAAGTCATTTTCACCCTTGTTTGTCCCAATCACTCCAGGCTGAGTGTCAGTGTCTCTGTTATTTTGGCATAGTCTGTATCCCTGTAGCCCTATGTCAGTGGTCTTGCTTCTGTTCTTGCTGGACCTGTCTTCAAATTAACAGTAGTGTGGCATGGTTGCTACTAGCAAAGCGGCATTTTACCTCTACCATCTTACCTCTTCTGAAGTGCAGAGCACATTGTTTACTATTATTACCTTTCTTGTTCTTTCGTCCACTTGTTCATAGGTTCATAGGTAAGTAGTAGGATATCTGCCCAAGGGCATTTATAAGCCTAGCCAGAATGTGTTGTTTTTCACCACCCCCTTAGATTAGTTCCCTGTGCCCCTGTCCGGCAGGGCCATTAGTTCCCTGCACAACTGTCCAGCAGAGCCACTGCAGTGATCCTCGAGGTAAATTTTCTGTTTCCTATCCACCCGTCAAGGTTTCTCTTGGAGTGTTAGTGAGGGGCTCTGCCTGATATATATTGGAATCCTGTTCCAAAGCACGGGGAGTCTCTGGGACAGGAATCTGTCCCTCCAGCATGTCCTATTTATCATTGTGGTGAGGTTTATATCTCTAGAGCGTGTGGCTCTCTGGGATTTGTTTTTTTTTAGGTGGAGCATGTCCATCAGTTCTGGGTTGGAAATGGCCTTGTATGTCAGGCAGAGATCACCTCTGAGTAAGCGGTATGCAACCGAGTACAGCTA
This sequence comes from Protopterus annectens, assembly GCF_019279795.1. NCBI lineage: Eukaryota > Metazoa > Chordata > Ceratodontiformes > Protopteridae > Protopterus > Protopterus annectens. Next base: position 834,734,167 of record NC_056744.1, read on the forward strand.
GAGTTTCTTGAGTCGGGCTGCATAGGACATCTGTTTGAGGCCAGTAATCCTCTTGGTGAGGTACTTTTGTGGTCTTTCCAGCTGTTGCAGGTGTCTTGTAAGGTACATCCCAAATCGGGTGTTGTATTCTATGATGGGTCTAATGAGTGACGAGTGGAGAGGCACAATAACCTCTTTTGTTGATGTGAACCCTTTTGTGATTAGGTGGGCCACATAGAAGAATTTTCTAACCACCTTGGAAATATGATTATCAAAGGAGAGATTACTATCTACTTGGGTCCCCAGATCCCTTATTACATTTTCTGTATTTAGGGGACTACCACCTATGTAGTAGTTTGTGGGTACTTTGTTTTTTCCAAAGGGGATGACTATGCACTTTTTAGCATTTAGTTTGAGGCCATGATTTTGACACCAGGTAGCTGTCTCAGTGAGACCCTTCTGGAGGGTGTCTGTATCAGCTGGGGGAATCAATTATGGCCCCTAGTTTGCAGTTGTCTGCGAACTTGGTCAGCCATAGTCCTCTTATGCTTGCCAGTACCTCTGAGAAATATATACCGAACAGGAGGGGTCCTAGGGCTGAACCCTGGGAGATGCCACATGTAACCGGTTTAGAGTCGGACATAGAGCCTGTAACTCTCACCATGTGGGTTCTATCCAGAAGCCAGTTGGCAACCCATCTCGTGACGTAGGGGTTTATGTTCAAGCTGGTGAACTTGTCTATAATACTAGAATGGGGAATGGTGTTGAAAGCCATTGTGAGGTCTAGGTCGGCTGTGTGGACCTCCTTTCCCTTGTCTAATGCCTTGGTAACTGTCTCAAAGAAGTCCACCAGGTTTAGGAGGCATTTGTGGAATCTTTTCTGCTGTATCACTTCTTCCCACCCTTGATGCTGGAGCAGACCTGACATTTTGATACTGGGGAACTCTTGTCTTTTTAAGTGAGTCAAACTCCCCTATTACCATGTTTTTCTTGCTTCTCCATTTTCATGATTATTTTTTAATAATTTTTATATTATTTATTTTTCATTTGCCTTTAACTGGGCTTTTCCCATTTGGCTAGTGGCCTGTTTTTAAGGGAGACCTAAGGTGGTGTTTATACTGCAAGGAGAAATTTAGCCAGGGCATTAGAAAACTTCCCCTACTCTTTTCACTAGGTGCCGTGGGATCTTTTATATCCACGTGAGTTATAACCAAGTCAAGCAGATGGGTCTTCAGTTAAATGTCTCTTCCAGCATTCCCATTTATTTGTATTTTGAGGTATAAAATTCATGCCTGTCCACCAGCTGTCTATATACCCTACCTTAACAATATGAAAGTATTTACTCCTCTCCCTTCCCTCCTTGCCCTCGTATTTCATTGAGTAGCATTGTATTTCTTCCCTCATACATGTAGTCACACCAGTGTCCCTCCTATGGTCTTGACTTTTCTATGGATTCTATTCCATGGAATAACTTTGTCTCAGTCCTGTTGCTACTAGCTTAGATGTTCTTCGTGTTTCACTGTTGCAGTCATCACCTGTGGGTTATCCCTGCTGTGGTAGCCCTCGGCCATCCCGAAAGCCAGAGTCAGTGTTTTTCTGCATCAGAAGTCGTCACCTGTAGGTCGTCAGTGCTATGCAAGCCAGCTGATGCCATTACTTCAGTCTTCCTTGCTGTGGAGCCCGTAGCAGAAGCAGTTTGCAAGTGTGCCAGTCGGTTGCTACCAGAGCTTAGATCACAGCTGAAAACATCTAAAGCTAAGTACCCCATTGGGGATCTTTTTTTCTTGCACTAACCGATGTCTGAAAAAGTTAATTGTCTCGCTTGTGCACTTGTTTAGGCCCAGACCACGACGTCACCCATTGCCTGTTCTGTGCCCTCTTTAACGCGAGAACCATTCATCATAGACCTCTTTTTGTGGACAGGTGTTTTTGTCCACCATCTTCACAGATGGCGTCCATCAGCCAACAATCCATAGAGCCTCCAAAAAAATGTAGGGTTAAAGATAGAGACAGACCACACAAGGCTAACCCTTTCGACGACTCTTTTGCTAAGCAGGTCGTCAAGTCTCCATAATTCAGTGAGGTGCTTTCACAGCCCCTGATGCCCAGTGTGATAGCTACACAGGCCTCTACCAAGACCCTTTCATGCCACAGATATCATCTTCGTCTTCATAGCCTTTGGTTGTCTCTGCCTCTGTTGGGTCCGGAGCCGTGACACAGGCACCGGCTTCCGAGGAGGTCTTTCGCACTACCGATTCTAGTCAAAAAATGTTTTTACACCCCACTACCATTTCTCTCAGACCAATGAATACCCTTAGGCCTAGAAGCCAGGCCACCCATAGAAAATCTACCTCTTGTCACCATTTTACTCCTGCTTCTCCACCCCAGGCCCAAATGCTTAAGATGGGGGAGGATCTTATTTCCCTTGTCAGGGGCAGTCAACCCACAACGTGTAAAAGGAAAAGACACCCTTCTCCTGAACTATTGACAGAGCAAGATTCTGATTATTCAGATTTTGAAGAGGAACAACCACCTCTGACCGCTTATGAGGATTCAGATGTAGAGGAATCGAATCCTTCTCTCTCCCCACCAGAAGACCTTTCCTTTGGGGAAACCCTCCACCCCCTCAGCGAGCATTTCCAATGGGAATCTCAGGACTTCCCCTCAGTCTAAGAAAAGGCTAAGAGAATTTCTAGACCTGCCCCAGCACAGGCCCTGGCCATCCCCCCTATTTTAGAAGTGGTGGATGATGTTTTCCATGAATCCAGCTTAGCCTCTGTTGCCTTCCCACCCCCCAGTAAACCAGACAAGTACTACAGAGTACCGGACTCTCACAAATACCTGTACAGAAATTCTGCTGCAGACCCGGATGTCATTACACAGGGACCTAAAGGAGCCAGGGCTAGTTCTGCAAATAATCCTACTCCTTCTGATAAGGATGCCAGAGCTCTGGACAAATGGGGTAAAAAAGTTTACACCTGTGCAACCATAGCTATTGGAGCTCTCAACTGTCAGTTCCATATGTTAAAATATCAACAACACACGTTGGAACTATTAAACCAAAAGATTTCTATGTTTCCTGACTGTGCCAATTCTAAGGAGTTAGCAGATTTATTGCACTCTACTTGTCAAGTGGCAAAGCACTCTTTACACTGTGGATATGATGTACTAGAAGCCTCTAGCAGGGCAGCAGTGTCTGGATCTGTCATTAGGAGACATGCATGGTTGATGGAACAACCTCTACCCGATCATGTCAAGTCTAAATTAATTGATGCACCCTTGCATAAAGACCACATGTTTGGAGAAAAAGCAGAAGAGGTGCTTAAAAAGATGGCAGACAAAGCAAAATCTATGCAAGCAGTAAAAGATTTCTTTCAGGTTCAACCTCTTAGATTCAGCAGGAATTTTCCCTCTAAGCACTGGTCCTTTCTTGCTCCTAGCAGACAGGGGCAAGCTAAACCCACAGGGACAGGCCACCCAGGTCTCTATCCCAGGGATAACAGAGAACCAAACAGTGGACCACTTCTGCCTCTAAGGCAGGGAGTTCTAAGCCATCCCTGTATGGCAAAAACTCTCAATGACTCCCACAACCCCCCTGCCATCCTTTCACCCACCAAAAGCTCGGAGGAAGGCTTTTCCTCTTCAAAGAAAATTGGCTGTCTGTAACCAAAGGCCAATGGGTCTTAAAGATAATTTTTCAGGGATACATATTCACTTTCAGCAAACTCCCAATTCCCAGAGGGTACCCAATCTTACCTGCAAATCACTGGGCAGAGGCCTTAAAACAAGTCCAGACTCTCATATCCCATGGGGGCAGTAGAACCGGTTTCCACAGATCAAATGGGTAAAGGCTTTTATTGCAGGCTCTTCCTTGTTCCCAGAAAGGAAGGCACTTGGCTCCCCATCCTGGATCTGTCCATTCTGAACACCTCCCTGGTGGTCTCCAAATTCAAAATGCTAACCTTGCAGCATCTGCTGACAAAAAATGCCTGGTTAGTGACCCTGGATCTAAAAGATACCTACCTCCACATCCCAATAAGGGAGTCCTGCAGGAAATTCCTGCATTTCAGAGCAGGCTCACAGCACTTTCAGTTCTCTGCTCTTCCCTTTGGCGTATCTACTGCTCCCAGTGTTTTCACCAAATGTTTGGCCCCGGACATAGCATTTTGCAGACAGAGAAATATACAGATTTACACTTATCTGGACAACTGCCTCATTCAGGCAGAGTGCAAAGAAATGCTGCTCCAGGTCCTCCTCTTTGTCAAAACCCTCCTAACTTCCTTGGGGCTCACCATCAATGAGAAGAAATCAAAGCAAACACCCTCCAGGAGGATCATTTTCCTGGGAGCACTGCTGGACACAGCATCCCAAATGCTCTTCCTATCCCCAGAAAAGCAGAGCTTCCTGCCTCTCTACTTTACCCAGCTGGCATCCAAAAGTCACCTCACAGCAAGGAAGTTCCTGCTCCCATGTGGAAACTTCAGTAGTATCTAAAGAACCTTTAGCCTCTAGAGACCTCTCTGCCTCTGATCCCCTGTATAAGGGCCGAGTTTCTCTGATGGGCAGAGGCCTGTGCCAAGAACCAGCATCTCCCCTTCATCCTCTGCCCTACCGGGCAGACCATCACCACTGGCGCCTCAGACATTGCTTTGGGCACCCACCTAGCAGGCAGGTGCACCCAAGGTCTTTGGGATACCCAGCACCTTCCCTTACATATAAGCCAGAAGGAAATGATGGCAGTGCAAAAGGCTCTGACATCCTTCCAACCCCATCTCAGGCCAGGGGTCCTCCTAATCAAAACAGACAATACCACAGTAATGTGGTACATCAACACGCAGGGAGGGACACCATTTTACCCTCTGCAGGCTAGCCATGAACCTCTGGCTGACTGCCACCTCCATGGGATTGCACCTAATAGCCCAGTACCTACCAGGGATCAACAACACCCTGGCAGACTACTTAAGCAGACACTTACTGGGCACCCATGAATGGCAGCTCCACAAAAAGATCTTTTTGCAAGTCACTCAAGTGTGGGGAAATCCAGAGGTGGGATATCTCTGCTTCGCACCTCAACCACCAGCTAAAGAAATTCTGTACCAGGGAGTATCACCACCTAGCATGGAAGGTGGATGCCTTGACCTTCCCCTGGGACTCTCTCTTCATGTATGCATTCCCCCCTCTGCCTCTAATTCCCAAGGTACTCCTCAAGATAAGGGAGGAGGGACCCAAGACCATCCTCATTGCTCCAGATTGTCCCAGACAGCATTGGTACCCCTCGCTGTGCAGCCTGACCTCACAGCCTCCCAGGCAACTTCCCCAGATCCCAAACCTCTTGATTCAAGTGGTGGGGGGGGGGGATGCTGCACCCAGACTTGCAGACTCTCAAACTATCAACATGGCTGATACTCCCAAGGTAAGCAAGGGGTTTCTGCTAGGCAAGCAGGTCTTGGATGTTATCATAGAGGTTAGAAGGCCCAGCACCAGAAAAATATTATGCAGGGTAATGGAAAATATTCTGCTCCTGGAGCCAGTCCAGAGGGGCCAGATGTTCTTCATGTTTCACTGTTGTAGTCATCACCTGTGGGTTATCCCTGCTGTGGTAGCCCTCAGCTGGCCCAAATACCAGAGTCAATGTTTTTCTGCATCAGCAGCTGTTGCCTGTAGATTGCCATCAGGTCGTCAGTGCTATAAAGCAAGGCAGCTGATACCATTACACCAGTCTTTCTTGCCGTGGAGCCCATAGCAGCAGCAGTTTGCAAGTGTTTTGGTCGGTTGCTACCAGAGTTGGGATCACAGCTGAAAACGTCTAAAGCTAAGTATCTCGTTGGGGATCTTGTTTTCTTGCACTAACTGATGTCCCAAAAAGTTAACAATTGTCTTGCCTGTGGAAAGCAAATCCCACACCAAGACTTCCATTCATACTGTGTCACTTGTTTAGGCCCAGACCATGATGTAGCCCGTTGTCGGTTCTGTGTCCTCTTTAATGCAAGAACCATTCATTGGAGAGCTCTTTTTGTAGATAGCTATTTTCGTCCTCCCTCGTCTCATATGGCGTCAGTCAGCCAACAATCTGCAGAACCTCTGAAAAAGCGTAGGGATAAGGATAGAGACGGACCTCACAAGGCCAAGCCTTCCAAAGACTCCTCTGCTAAGCAGGTCATCAGTAGTCCGGAATTCAGTGCAGCGCTTTCGCAGCCCCTGATGCAATTGCTATGCAGGCCTCTACTGAGCCCCTTTCAGAGTCCAGTATGCAGCAGAAACTTTCTTCGTCTTCAGAACCTTTGGCTGTCTCTGTCTCAGTTGGATCTGTAGCCGCTAAGCAGGCACTGGATTCCGAGGATGTCTTTCGCAGTACCGATTCCAGTCAGAAACTGACGTCTTCTATCCCGACTACTGCTAATCTCAGACCGATGACTTCTCTTAGGCCTAGAAGCCAGGCCACTCCTAGGAAATCTTCCTCTAGCCACCATCTTCCTCCCACCCCTCCACCCCAGGCCCAGATGCTTAAGATGCCGGAAGATCTTATTTCCCTTATCAGGGGCAGTCAAGCCTTTTCTTACAAAAGGAAAAGACATCCTTCTCCTGAATTACTGATGAAGCAAGATTCTGAGGAATCAGATTATTCAAACTTGGAAGAGGATCAACAACCTCTTACTGCATATGAGATTCAGATGCAGAGGAATCCATCCCTTCTGCCTCCCCACCAGAAGACTTCTCCTTTGGGGAAACCTTCCATACCCTCAGGGAGGATTTCCAATGGGAATCTCAGGATTTCCCTCAGTCTAAGAAAAGGCTAAGAGAATTTCTAGACCTTCCTCATCACAGACCCCTTGCCATCCCCGTTTTGGAAGTGGTGGATGATGATTTCCTTGAATCCAGTTTAGCCCTGGATGCCCTTCCTCCTGCTCCCAGTAAGCCTGACCGGTATTAGAGCACCAGACACTCACAATACCTGTACAGAAATCCTGCCGCAGAGCTGGAGGTCATTACACGGGGCCTCAAAGGAGCCAGGGCTAGTTCTGCAAAGAACCTACTCCTTCTGATAAAGGTGCCAGAGCTCTGGACAGATGGGGTAAAAAAGTAAACACCTCCGCAACCTTAATTATCAGAACTCTCAACTGTCACTTCCATATGTTAAAATATCAACAGCACACTTTGGAACTATTAAAGCAAAAGATTTCTACTTTTCCTGACTGTGCCAATTCTAAGGAGTTAGCAGATTTACTGCACTCCACTTGTTAAGTGGCTAGGCACTCTTTACATTGTGGATATGATGCACTAGAAGCCTCTAGCAGGGCACCAATGTCTGGATCTGTCATTAGGAGACATGCATGGTTGAAGGAACAACCTCTACCTGATATGTCAAGTAAAAAAAAATTGATGCACCTTTGGACAAAGACTGCTTATTCGAGGAAAGGGGAAAAAGCAGAAGAGGTGCTTAAAAAATGGAAGACAAAGCAAAATCTATGCAAACAGTTAAAAACTTCTTTCAGGTTCAACCTCCTAGATTCAGCAGGAACTTTCCATCTAAACACTGGTCCTTTCCTGCTCCCAGCAGACAGGGGCAAGCTAAACCCCGCAGGGACAAGCCCACTAGATCCCTACAGCAGGGACAGCAGAGAGCCAAGCAATGAATGACATTCACCCCTAGGACAGAGAGTTCCATCCCTCTATGGCAAAAACTCACAATAACTCCCCTCTGCCCCCCTTTCACCCAAAAGAAGGCTGTCCTCCTGCAAAAAAAAATTGGATGTCTATAACCAAGGACCAATGGGTCTTAAAGATAATTTTCCAGGGATACAAATTCACTTTCAGCGAACTCCCAACTCCCTGAGGGTACCCAGACTTACTTCCCAATCAGTGGGCAGAGACTTTAAAGCACATCCAAATTCTTGTAGACCAGGGGGCAGTAAAACCAGTACCCACAGATCAAGCAGGCAAAGGCTTTTACTCCAGGCTTTTCTTTCTTCCCAGAAAAGAGGGCAATTGGCACCCCATCCTGGATTTGTCCATGCTGAACACATCCCTGGTGGTCCCCAAATTCATAATGCTAATCCTGCAGCAGCTGCTACCAATGCTTACAAAAAATGCCTGGTTGGTAACCCTAGACCTAAAAGATACATACCTCCATATCTCCATAAGGGAGTCCTGCAAGAAAGTCCTGCATTAGAGAGCAGGTTCACAGCACTTTCAGTTCTCTGCTCTTCCCTTTGGCTTATCTACTGCTCCCATGGTTTTCACCAAGTGTTTGGCCTTGGCCATAGCCTTTTGCAGACAGAAAAACATTCAGATTTATCCCTATCTGGACAACTGCCTTATTCAGGCAGAGAGCAGAGAAAAGCTGCTGCAGGACTTGCACTTCGTAAAAACCCTCCTAACTTCCTTGGGGTTCACCATCAATGAGAGGAAATTGAAGCAGACTCCCACCAGGAGTATCATCTTCCTGGGAGTTGTGCTGGACACAGCATCCCAAATGGCCTTCCTATCCCCAGAAAAGCAGAGCTTCCTGTCTCTCTGCTTTACCCGGCTGGTGTCCAAAAGCCACCTCAAAGCAAGGAAGTTCTTGCAGGCCTTGGAATACATGACTTCTTGCATCCTTCTGATTCTTCTGGCCAGACTACACATGAGGAAACTTCAGTGGTACTTAAGGAACCTTTTGGTGCCAACATTCACAACCTCTGGAGACCTGTCTCCCTCTGATCCCCTGTATAAGGGCAGAGTTGCTCTGGTTGGCAGAGGCATGTGCCATGAACCAGGGTCTTCCCTTCATCCACTGTCCCACAGGCTAGATCCTCATGACCAATGCTTCTGACGTAACTTGGGGCGCCCACCCAGGAGGCAGGTGCACCCAGGGTCTTTGGGATGCCCAACACCTTCCCTTGCACATCAACCAGAAGGAAATGATTGCAGTGCAGAAGGCTCTGACATCCTTCCAGCCTCATCTCAGGCAAGGGGTTCTCCTTGTCAAAACAGACAACACCATTGTAATGTGATACATCAACAAACAGGGAAGGACACAATCTTACCCCCTGTGCAGGCTAGCCATGAAACTCTGGCTGACTGCTTCCTCCATGGGATTACACATTATAGCCCAATACCTCCCAGGAATCAACACCACCCTGGCAGACCACTTAAGCAGATACATTGTGGACCCCCGCAAATGGCAGCTCCACAAAAAGATCTTTGGGCAAGTCACTCAAGTGTGGGGAAATCCAGAGGTGGATCTCTTTGCTTCGCACCTCAAACATCAACTAAAGAAATTTTGCACCAAGGAATATCACCACATAGCATGCAAGGTGGATGCCTTAACCTTCCCTTGGAACTCCCTCTTTGTGTACGCTTTCCCCCTCTGCCTCTTGTTCCCAAGGTACTCATCAAGATCAGGGAGGAGGGGCCCAAGGCCATCCTCATTGCTCCAGATTGGCCCAGGCAACATTGGTGCCCCTTGCTGTGCAGCCTCACATCACATCCTCCCTGGCACCTTCCCCAGATCCCAAAACTCTTGACTCAGGCAGGGGGAGGAATGCTGCACTCAGATTTGGAGAGACACATAGCTGATACTCGCAAGGTAAGGGAAGGGCCCCTGCTAAGCGAGCAGGTCCTGGACATTATCACAGGGGCCACAAGGCCAAGCACCAGAAGATCTTATGCAGGGAAGTGGAAAAGATTCTCCTCCTGGTGCCAATCCAGGAGGGCCAGTTCCTCCCAAACTTCTGTCCCTCTCATCCTTGGCTATCTAGCAGAATTACTTATTAGTGGCCTCTCCTTCTGTTCTGTTAAGATCCACGTTTCAGCCATTTCAGCTCAGTTTAACACAGACCAGCCCTTGTTCTCTCACCCTTTGATTCAGCAATTCCTCAGAGGGGCTTCTAATATCAGACCTCCCAGAAGGCCACCCACACCAGCCTGGGACCTAAATTATATTTTGGAGAAACTAACCTTACCACCCCTTGAACCTGCTCCTTCAGCACAACTGAAATACCTCTCCTGGAAGACTGCTTTGTTGCTAGCTATCACCTCAGCCAGAAGGGTTTCTGAACTTCAGGCACTGATGGCCCATTGAGCCCTTCATCATTTTCCATGCAAACAGGGTTTCCCTTAGGACTAACCCCTCCTTTATGCCCAAGGTGGTATCTAATATGACTCTCAACCAGGCCATTTAACTGCCCACCTTCTTCCCTAACCTTCAAAACAAGGGTGAAAGAATTATCCACTCTTTAGATGTGCACAGACAGCTCAGATACTACCTGGACCACACTAAACCCTTCAGAAAAATGGAACAACTTCTTGTCAGATTTTCTCAAGGGGCAGAGGGGAAGTCCATTTCCAAGCAGACTGTTTCCAAATGGATATCACACTGTATCCATTTCTGCTACAGATGTAATGGGAAACCTCCCCCTAAGTCTGTTTGTACCCATTCCACTAGGGCAGCATCCACTTCCACAGCATTCCTCAGAGGAGTTCCCACCAGGGACATCTTGGAAGCTGCCACCTGGACCTCGGTCCATACCTTTACAAAGCATTACCACCTTCTCTTTTCTCTAAGGCTAGGGGAGGGTTTGCCTCTGCAGGGCTTGCTTACCCATGCGTAGGTCTCTTACTAATCCTTTCACCCTCTCCTCAGCTTTGGGAATCCTCCCACAGATGATGTCTGCAACACTGAAACATGAAGAACATAGTACAGTTGTGTACACTTGCCATAAATGTAGATGTTCAAGTGTATTCACTGTTGCAGCCCTGGTTTCTCTCCCTCCTTCCCCCTTATATCCTCTTTCATTAGGGAGACATAAGCTTCTTGGGGTGGTTGTTAACCACCAGGACCACTTTGCCATATTTCTTGGGGCTTCTGACTGGTTAGGGCAAGAAAAACTGATGTAAGGGCATAAGTTGTCTTGCTTTATAGCACTGATGACCTGACATCAGTCTAAAGGAGACATCAGCTGATGCAGAAAAACATTGACTCTGGTATTTGGGCCAGCCAAGGGCTACCACAGCAGGGATAACACACATGTGATGACTGCAACAGTGAATACACTCAAACATCTACATTTATGGTAAGTGTACACAACCTGTACTGTCTCTGCAATGTCTGCCTAAATTGTTTGTTTATTCAGACTATGATTTCTAACCATGGCTAGGCACAAGCAGCAAGAGTAGCAGTAATTAATTGTTTCCTTCATTCATTCACTCATTTTCCATTTACTCTTTTCATCCAGTTTATGGTCATGGAGGAGTTGGAGCCTGTCCTTGCATTCATTGGGCATAAGGCAGAGATACTAATTCTGAATGGGATGCCAGCCCACCACAAGATATGCACACACTCATTCACGCCTGTGGACCATTTTCACCTACAGCATGTTTTTGTGATATTGGGGGAAACCAGAGCAAAAGCTCACACTGAAACAGGGAGAATGTACACTGCACATTGAAGGAACCATAACTGACAATTTAATTGGAGGAGCAAATGGTGTGAGTCAGCAGTACTAGCTGTTGTGCAGCCCAAGAAGGATGTCACTGTACTCTTTTTTACAACGAAGTAGCAGACACTGTAACACTTGGAGCTTCACTGAAGACATTTAAAGTAGTTGTGTTGCCAGGCCAAAATTTTTATATTAATGAACTATATGAACTAAAAAACTCTCTGTGAGCAGCATAAACATCTATACATCTTTACTAAGGACTACTGGTTGGCTAACAAAGAAGCTAAGTAAGAAGTTGCAATAGCGAAGAATAGGACATCGGAGGCACTCTACCAACTTCTGGAAAGGGACTCAGTAAGTGACACAAAGAAACTATATCCGGTTGCAAGGCAAAGACAGAAATATAAAGAAGATAGTCAGACACCCTTCATAAGGGACGCCAGCAACAGCCTGCTCACCAGTCTACTGGACATCAAAGGCAGATGGAAGGAGTATTTCCAGCAGCTTCTGAATGAAGAAAACCCCATAGAAGCTGTACTGCCCCGGGAACAGCCTACAATGAGAGAAGAAGAGGAGCCCACCTTAGAACCGCACTAAGGAAGATGAAGTCAGGGAAAGCAGCAGGCTCATATGAGGTCACAGCAGATATGATAAAGATGCTAGGTGAGATAGGGGAGACATGGCTCCTGAGGGTACTAATAGCAGTGTAGAGAGAAAGGCATATCCCAGATGACTGGAGAATAAGCATACTTATGCCAGTGTACAAGAACAAAGGGGACATCCACAACTGTGGGCAGTACAGAGGCATCAAACTCCTATCACATTGCATGAAAGTTCTGGAAAAGGTCATTGATAAATGGATACGCAGAGTAGTAGAACGTAAGATGAGAGATGAGCACTTCGGATTCAGATCAGGATGCAGCACAACTGACCCGATGTTTGCATTGAAACAGATATTTGAGAAGAAGCTAAAGATGAGGAGAGAGGAGAAAGCATATGACAAGGTCCCAAGAAGGCTGAACTGGAGAATACTGCGGTAGTTTGAAGTCCCAGAAACATTGGTAGAATTAGTGCAGGCTATGTACAAGGACCCAGTGACTCAAGTATGAACAGTGTTTGGCCTCACAGAGGGGTTTCCAGTGGAAGTGGGTATATACCAGGGTTCAGCTCTGAGCGCACTGCTGTTAATATTGGTGATGGACTACATTAGCAGACTGGTTGGAGGGGACAGATCAACAAAGCTGCTGTATGCAGACAGTGTGGCTGTACCTGCAGACTTGGAACTTAAACTTCAGCAAAGGATAGAAGAATGGAATGCAAATTTGAAGGTATATGGGATGAAACTAAGCACAAATAAGATGGTGGTAATGGCAGCAAATTAGGGAAATCAGAAGAAGCTGAGAAAAGAGATAGAAGGGAAGACAGTGAAACTGGTAAACAGCTTCAAGTATCTGGGAGGGGTGGTTGAGGAGAAGGGTAGTCTGAATGAAGAGGTCAAAGCTAGAATCAGAGGGGCTGCAGCCAACTGGCATAGAGTGTCAGGTGTAGTCTGTGACAGAAGAATGCCAAAGAAGCAGAAAAGTAAGGTGTACAAGACAGTGGTGATCAGTACTACTGTATGGTACAGAAACCTGGGCAGTAAAGACAGAACAGTTGAAGAAGCTAGAGGTGATGGAAATGAAGTGCCTGAGAAAGGTGGTAGGATGCATACTGTGGGACAGAAAAAGAATTGAGGACGTAAGAGCAGAAGCCAAAGTAGCTCCAATTGTAGACAAGATTAAAGTAAGCGAACAGATTACAATGGTTTTGGCACGTGTAGAAAAGCAGAAGATGATATAGTGAGGAAGATTTGGGGCAGACAGGAAGAAGGTAAGAGGAAGTGAAGACATCCAGCAAACAAATGGATGGATTGTGTGGAAGAAGATCTGCGGCAGTCAGGCATGAGTGTTGAAGAAGGCAGGAGTGTGGCACTGAATTGAGAGAGTTGGTGACAGTAAACACGATACCCCGACCCCATGTAGAAGAATTGGGAAAAAGAGGGCTGATGATGACTTGCTGGAGAAGAAGCATCCTGAAGTTATACAGAGAGTTGCAGTGTAAGTACCAGACATGGGATACATAGGAAGTGGCTCCCTTGACGATATAATGTTAGTCAGACCTTCTTCTGACTGGAACATTCACACTTATGAATAATATTCCTAGAATCACTTTGTTTTATTTGAAAGCCAAATATGAATTCTTACTGTATTACCTATAATGATGCTCACCCCATGTTTGCCTACTGTGTGGCCTTGAGCAAGTCACTTAACCAGACATCACTGTTGAGTCATCCCTGAAAAGGCAATTATTATTATTATTATTATTATTACATTAACACTTTTTGGTAGGAATACAACTGTGTTTTAAGTTCAACACATTCCAGTATAGGTAATCTCATTGCATTCATATTATTTTTGTAAATCATTTCCCACTGCTCTTTTACCTTTTGCTGCTGTAAAACATTTTTATAAATTAGTATAGAATTGAAACACATAGATTAGTTACTTCAAATACAATGTGTAATATTCCCAGTTATATTCTAAAAAGCAAAAGAATATAACAATGTACTTACATATTCTTTGTCTCTGTATCTCACAAAATCAAGCAATATCATACATGTGTTTTAACACAAATCTTTGTTTGTTCATAGGTGCATACTAGGGTAATGACCACTAGGGCCCTTTGTAAGCCTAGCTGCACAACTCAAATGTGTCCTACAAGTTATGTTTTAGACATTTATATAGGGTTGATTTTCACTTGCGTGATTTACTGACTGCCTTTGTCCATCAAAGATGTGGGTGCTAGACCAAGGGTGAATTTTAGATTTACCATCCAAAAGTCCAAGCTGCACTTAAATAAGGTTAGGGAGAGATTTTGTTTCACATGGATGTGGAGCCTATTCTAGAGAAAGGGAATTCTCTGAGATACATATCTGCCTCTCCAACATAGATGTAGTAGTTCTGATGCTGTTTGTTTTGCAGATGTGTAAAAGGCTCATCAGAGTAGAGTCCATTTGGATTATTTGTTGTTTATTTATGTACTTGATTTGTTACCTGGGTAAGTGAGCCTGGACCCTTTTCAGTCAAAATCTGGGCCATAAGGAAGGAAAGTAATGCAATAAAGATTTCAAAATATGTAGAATAACATTAAAAAACACAAAAGTTTGGTATGGTGGAGCATTAATGTGCTGTGTTTCTGTGGAATAAAGTGAACTGGAGTGTGCTGAGCCATCTGTGGGATTTTTTTCACAATTTTCTAAGCTTGCCTTGCTCAGAGCTTTATTGTTTTGCCTGAAAAGCTGCTTTATTTTGTGGATTACAAGTTTTATTTGGAAGCTGCTGTGAATTTTGCCTTTTCTTATCTACAGAGATTTAAAAGAACAATATTGACAGTTTTATAGTAGACTAATTAATGGACAAAGTATATATCTTGTATTGGACTGTTAGCAAAATTGAACAAAGGTTGCAAAATGGTTAAGGTCTTCTTTTTCCATGCAAAAGGTACAAGGTTTGATCCTGATCTCTGACCAGTTTTTTGTGTGGAGTTCACATGTTCTCCCTATGTCTTTGTAGGGTTCTTTCCACTTCCCAAAAGTAAGCCGACTGTTCCAACTACAAAAAAAAAAAAAAATGCAAGAATGGAGTTGTGGGCAGCAGCACAGACTCTAGGTGGTGCCTGTTGAAGGAACATTTATATATAAACCACCGTATGCATCAGTTATGGTGCACAATATCCTCTAAATAGGGTCACAGGCTATGTGCCTCCGAAAGTCCTACAGAAAGCCAGCAGGTTGAAGAGCACTCTGATCCTTGTCGCCCCTTTCTGGGCTCGTCGGGTATGGTTCGCCTTCTTACGGTCTTGCATCAGATATCCTCCATGGATACTGGATCCCAGTCAGGATGTAGTTTCTCATCTGTCGAAACATCAGTGTCCCAATTTCGGAGCCCTACGATTAACCGCTTGGTTTCTCCACTTCCAGTTATTCTAAGAAAGTCCAAGCTAGCTCCCCTTGTCCAAGAGATGATTACTGATTCCCAGAAGCCATCTACAAAAAAGGTTTATAATAGCAAGTGGAAGAGATTTTCAATTTGGGCATCGAAACAGAATATTGATCGCTTTTAAGCTCCTGTTTCAGCTATACTTCTTTTTTGGAGTTCGCTTTTTCAAGATGGTAGCAGTTTTTCTACAATAAAATTACA
This sequence comes from Protopterus annectens, assembly GCF_019279795.1. NCBI lineage: Eukaryota > Metazoa > Chordata > Ceratodontiformes > Protopteridae > Protopterus > Protopterus annectens. Next base: position 834,749,804 of record NC_056744.1, read on the forward strand.
ACTTGCAGCAAATGGAAATTTTCATGTGGAGAAGATTATAATTCTTTATTCAAAAGACTGTCGGATCTGCAAGCTGTTTCATCTAAACTACCTTATATCACCTTCTTCAAAGAAACGGTCTCTTTAACAAATCCTGCATTTATGCCTGAAGTTGCCACTGAGTCCAATATTAACCAGTCCATTCACGTACCAGTCTTTTTTTCCCAATTATTCTATCAAGGGCAAATGTAGGTTACGTTTGCTTGACGTTCATAGGCAGTTGGATTTCTGTCTGCACAGGACAAAGAAATATAGGAAATCTGAGTAATGCTTATTTGTTTTTCACCTAATCAACTAGGCCAGGCAGTGTCTTAATTCACATGAGCAAAATGGATTACTGATTGTATTGCTACTGTTTATTCCTTGAAAGGCATGCAGCTACCCCATCCTCCAAAAGCTCATTCTACTAGGTCGATGTCCACTTCATCTGCTTTTTCGTCTAGAACGTGTATTGATGAATTCTGTGCAGCAGTAACTTGGTCCAAGTCCCATATATTTGCTTCTCATTATAAATTGGATATTGTCTCCAGAAACAGAGCATCCTTTGGCTCTGTGGTGCTTAGACATCCTTCCATGAGGGCCACCTGAGGATTACGTAGTTGGGGACTCTGACGCATCACTGAGGAAGAATGAAATGGACAACATCAGATTTAGAAGTTATGTACTTGCCATAACTTGGCATCTATGTTGTCCAATTTCATTCTTCCTCATGTCCCACCCATCCATCCCCCATCCTAATCTGTTGAGAGCTATCTAGAGGAATTAGGAATCCATAGTTTATTGGTTTGAGCTTCAGATTTTGGAATATCATTTTCCTTTCTCTATATCTTTGTAGATAACTGTCTATAGAGCAGCAAACTTGATCCGAGGAGTTAGAGGAAATGTGAGGCATCATGGGAGAGGGAGGAGCTTGAGGCTCGGATCATGTGTGTTGTGAAGCGGCTGAATCGGATCTGATATCAGATCCTTAGACCCATCAGGGAGGAAGAATGAAATTGAACAACACAGATGCCAGGTTGTGGTAAGTACATAACTTCTAATTTTCTTAGCATATTTTTCCCCATTTCTCCTTAGCCAAAACAGAAATGGTCAGTGTTAAACTTCGTTTCAACTCGTTTTTTTTTTTTTCTTTAGCTGTATAACCCCAGAAACATAGCTAGGGCAGGGCAGAGAAGGTGCCTACCCCAGGTGCAGAGGGTTAGTGGGGTGGGGGTCAGCCAATCCCAATTGCTCTTTAATCCATACCGATTTAACTGCATTTGTGGTCAAACCTGAATGCTGTAGCGCTCCATGTGTGGTCTAAACTGTAGAAAGCTGACTTGCTACATTGAAACATGCAGTTTGCTACAGTTTAAATGTAAAAAAAGTTTTATTTTTCTTTCTTTTTTTTTAAAACCTGAGCTGTGTAGGGTTGTTTGTGGGATATAAATTGTAGGAACAGTTTACTGCAATTTAAAAGAAAAACATTTTTATTATCTAAAATGTGAGGAAGGAGGACGGTCGGGGGCAGGGTACAGAAGCAGGACTAGATTGGCTCCTGCTTTTTTTGGGGGGGGGGGTAAATTATAGATTGGGTACTGCACTGCCATTTGGCTTCCTGCAATTTTGTATACAGAAGTCTTTTTTTTTTTTTTTTTTTTTGGGCTCTTCATTTGAAGAGCTGAGGGGGTGAGGAGCAACTTCGTGGGGCTAGCACAGAGTGCTAATTGAACCAGCTATGCCTCTGTAGAACCCAGTTTTTGGCTTAACTAGTTAATTGCAATACTGCTGAGGACCGTACTTCATACCATGTTTTTCTTGGGGTCTACGTTGGCCCATTGAAATTCCGTTTCAACAAAATGTAAACGTGCGAATTCTTTCGCAAAAGTGCATTTTTTTCAAAAATGCTCTTTCATGAAAGAGAACTAAACTAAAAAAAAAACACAAAAAAAAAATCCCAAAACAACACTTAACCTCCTGTGCCCCCCCACAACTTTTATATTCTCACTCCATGATTGCACTACAGTGGGGAAAAGGAAATATTCCCTTATCCCGACTGTGCCGCAATCTAAGTAACCACTCCATTGCTGTTTGCTTAGTTCCCTTTTCTCGAAAGTGCATTTTTGAAAAAATGCACTTTTGCAAAACACCTGATTACGTTTTGTTGAAACGGAATTTTGATGGGTCGAGGTAGACCCATTTTTCTTGTAATTGTTTGCATTGCTATTGCCAACTGTTTAATATGCAGCTCATTTCTATTATTTTTTTTATTTTGCATTTTTATTTGTTGCTTCCTCTGCTAAAGCAGTACTTTAGCACATTGTCGTGCTTCAGGTTACTTAATGCTGTCTGCTTGTGTTCAACAATTATTAAGTTTGTAATCATATCTGTCCGCATCTGTTGTAATGCTTGTCCATAATTACAAGCAGTGTTGGGCTAAATTTTGGACATATATATACACATTCTGACTCTGATTTAACAAGTTTTGTTGTGCAAGATCAATTTTTTTTATCTGTAGTATCTCGGGATTAAAATCATTCTTTGAGAATGTCCTTTTACTTTCTACAGGTGGTTGGTGTTAAGCTCATCATTAACCTGTAGGCTTCACTTCCACCAGGACAAGTACGTGTCTTTCTTTTGCACTAATTTGAGTGCTGAATTTTCCAAACATATGCAGTTAAGTTGCTATTTTCTACTTTTATTTCTTTTCCCTCAGATCTGTGCAAGTTCTGGATTTTATTTATTATAGACTTCATCATTGGTTAAATTTAAAAATTACATCTTCTTCACCTTTCGGCTTCTTCCATTAGGGGTCGCCACAGCAGAACAGTTTGCAGAACAATTGGCAGTGGAGTTTTATGGTGTTGAGTTGCCAGCCTGGCACCCAACCTTCCACAGAAGGCACATACATGCACGCACTCACACCTATGGACAATTTAGAGTGTCCAATCCACTTGTAGAGTGCCTTTGGGACATGGGAGGAAACCAGAGCACCCAGATGAAACCCACGCAACCGCAGAGAGGACATGCAGACTTTGCACATAAGGCATCCCAGCCAAGAAACGAACTGGAGAACCTCTTGCTGTGAGACGGCAATGCTAACCACTATGGCTGCCCCAGTTAAATTAAAAAATTACATACCAAACATAAAGCACCAACACAGTAGATTAATTTATCAGTTTTAAGAAGATATCCAGTAGCAGTAACTTAATAGCTGAGAAACTTTTCAATGCTTCTGCAGATGTAGCAGAGACCATTAATATTATGATGGGAGGAACTACTTGACTAGAAAGTAAGTAAAAGTGTTTCACAATACAATGTTTACTGCTAACAGTGTATACCATTTAGATGAACCACTTAATATTCAAGATATCGGGAGCATTCAAAGACGCATTCAAAGACACTTAGTTCTTCATGCACTAAGTACAGCAAGCTGGTGTCTTATTTTCTTTCAGTTTTGTAGAATTGTGGCTAGATCTGCATCTCAAATATATGCTTTATTACACATGGATGACTAACCTTTTTAGCAACATTCCATGAAATAAATGGAAAACAAAAGCACTAAGCATTTTTGAATAAGCTCTGTATTGCAGATCCTACCACAATGCTGTCATTGCTTGCCTCCTTCCCCCTTCATCTTGTGATTTTTGTATCGCAACCCTGATTAAGCTTTCTGACCTCTACTTTAGCACACTTTGTTATTGTGGCTGAGTTAGAGTCTGTTTCCACATTAGAATTACTCTCCTTTCCAGGTTCTCCCTTTTTTTCCCTTACTGTTCATCACTTCTGCTCTGTCACCGTGCTCCTGTGTCACCAGTTTTACTCCTTTATCCTCTCCTTTCTTGCCCTGTTAACGTTTGGCTTTGATAACTTTTCTGTGAAGGCAGCCTTGCTTGCCTAACTCTTTACATCTTCCAGTTAGTTTACTGATTGTCCATACCACTTCTTCCAAAATCTTTTAGCCAAAATATTTTTCCACATGTGCCTGTATGTCTGGATTCACCCTCCACTTCATGCCAACTCTGTTAACAGCTTGGCTTTAGTTAGTGTCATATTGGTGACCATTTTTAACTCCATCAAACTTCTTTTATTTTCTCTTCCCCTCCATTTAATCCTTTTTGTAACTGAATTCTGCACTAGTCTTTGAATGAGTTTTCTTTCTTGGGTCTATATTAGAACACTGAACATTCAAAATGTTGAGTGTTCTAATATTGCACCCTAGCAATCGAAAAAAAAAAACATTGAACACATACACACACAACACAAGCACACCAAACAAACAGCAATCCACACACATACACCTAAACTCTTAACACCTAACCCTACACTAAACTATACAAACACCACTAACTATCCACTTACCTTAACCCTAACCCTAAGGTCCGTCACTATCGCACAGTCCCCTAACCCACCTTAACCCACATGTCCACAAATCGCACACTTACCTGACCCGTGCCCTAACCCTAACTCACCTAACCCACATGTCCACACAATCGCACACTTACCTGAACCTGACCCATAACTTTCCACCAGAGCACTGAAAATACCGAAGCAACAGAAACGGACAACCAAATTCTTTCCTTAGGAAAGAATTCGGTTTCCTGTTACTTCGATAAACGGGTTGATGTTAGAACACCCAACATTTCAAATGTTCGGTGTTCTAATATAGACCCTTCTTTCTTCCCCCCTCACACTGTGACTTGACTGCTTTGTGGTGATCTCATCTCGTTTTCTGTGCTGGTCCCATTTCCTGTTATAGAACTTTTTTTGTGTGTGCTTTTCTAGCTCTCTCCTTCCCTGCCCAATTCTTAGCTACTGACACTTCATCCTATACTTTTTTGTCTGTTTATTGCTCCTTGTTTGCCATATCAGCCTTCCCTTCTGATACGTTTCTCATTATGATGCCTTTCACCTTTCCTGCTTCTCCTTATCTCCTGTTATTTTTCTTCCCCGTCTGCATTTTCCCTTTTACAGTGACAATTTGCTTCATTTGTTTCTCCTTTCACTGCCACTTCTACCTGAATCTTCCCCTGCTTGTCTCTGCCTTCCACCTGAAACCTTTCTGACCCCCTTCATTCCCTCCCTACCTACACCTCTTCCCAGTAAAGTGTTCCTGCTGTTTGCTCTACAACAATCTGAAACCCTCCCTATCTAAAATATTCTCCCTTAGTGTTGCCACCAGAATTTTCAGCTCCCAGACATCTAAGTTCCATGACCTCCAGTAGACTATATTCACAGACCATCTCAGAATCTCTAAACCACATTGGTTCCTATATCCTGCACATTTCAACCACCACTCACCTTATATTCTACATATCTCACCCACCACCCACTGTATATCCTGCATGTCACCCACCACTCCCTCTATATCCTGCACGTCACCCACCACTCCCTCTATATCCTGCACGTTACCCACCACTCCCCTTTATCCTGCACACCTCACCCACCACTCTACCTGTATCCTGCACACCTCACCCACCACTCCCCTTTATCCTGCACACCTCACCCACCACTCTACCTGTATCCTGCACACCTCACCCACCACTCCCCTTTATCCTGCACACCTCACCCACCACTCTACCTGTATCCTGCACACCTCACCCACCACTCTACCTGTATCCTGCACACCTCACCCACCACTCTACCTGTATCCTGCACACCTCACCCACCACTCCATACCCTTCTCCGTGCCATGCCTCCTCTTCAGCTTTCTTCCTTTCACTTTTTGTACAACCCAATACTCTGTTTCTGCCTCCTTTTTTTTTCCATGTATTTCTTGACCTCTACCTTTTTGACAGCATGCCTTCTTGCCTTTTTAATGTGCTCTTTCCCTACCTGTTGTGTTTTGCTGTTGCTTTACCTTTCTTTTCCCGTGTGCTGTTTGTGCCGTTCCACACTAGGTAACTCTTCCTTTCCTTGCATCATATTGTTGCATGACTACAGAGAATGGTAAGCTGCACTTTCAGCCTTGTGTAATGCTAACGACCATTTCTTACAGCTTACTAGTATAACACTGAGAAGCTCAGCCTGAAGCTCTCTAAGGTGCTGTTTTAATTAGCGTTGCTGCATTTATGCTACTTTCTCCCCCCTCTGCTTTCCCTGGACTTTGAACGTTTGCCCACACACTTTTTGCAAAAAGTCTTTACATTTTTGCTTTAAAAATTTTGTAAGCTCTCATCTTTGGTCACGTCACACTGTCAATACAAATTCATAGTTGGCTACATTCCAGTTATTTTGCTCTAAATTCAGACCAGAATATTTTATATATACGCCTTCAGGAGAAATTTCATGACTTTGTCTAAAGATGCAGAGAGTTCTAAAGAACAGTAGATGGCTTTTGTGTTAACCTGTAGAAATGCTGGCAGACTATCTTAACTGTCCTTGAGAGTGAAACATGAGTGGTCAGCTAGATTACTTGGCTGCATTAAAATGGGTAAACATTGTTAAACTGTTGCAGCCATTTGGTATTTTTGACAGTATAAAATGGGAAATTTATATTTTCTGTAGAAGTCAGTGAAGCTGAAGTCTGGAATATTGCAGTGTGATTGTTTTCCTGGGGGGGGGGGGGGTTGGGGGTTATTTGCTTCGGATGAAGTTTTGTTGGTTGATTGTTTACTTGCCAAGGGAAAATATATGATGATCTGTTTGTTTGTGAATATAAACTTTTGAGTTTTCCGTCTCACCATTTTGCAACTCAGCATTACGGTAATTCATTATTTTGACATAGGTCCGCCATTACTATACTGGTATCAAGCTCACAAAATGAAAAAAAAAAAAAGAAACTGCACAGATGGACACTGTGATCGATGCATGTTTCATAAGCCTTTTCCTTGCCTTCTAAAATATAAAAGAAGGCAAATTGTACCACACACAGCATTTGTGGCATCAAGTGCAGCTGAAGGCTGTAGTGCATACCTGTAACTATGTTCCTGGGTATGTGCAGGCCTGATAGGTCCTCTGCACTCACTTTTGAGCTACATCACTGCAAGAACATGAGCAGATCAAGGAGTTTGGATTATAAATTGGCATTATATAAAAATATAAGAAGTTTTTTTTTTTTTTTATAAATAAAACCATTTTATAATAACAATACTTCATGGCATATAACTGGATCAGTTTTATATATTTATTTATATATATATATATATATATATATATATATATGTATGGGTCTACTATACATGATCGAAATCTTACAAAACTGAATCCCATATGGCCGAGACCATATGATCGACTTTTGAAGTTTCGATCATGTTAAAAAAAAAAAAAAAAAAAAAACCACACACCCTGAAATTTAAATATACCAACTCTGAGATCGTACTACAGTGTGGAAGATGGAAATCTTCCCATTCTGCACTGTACGGAGATGCCCGTTCCGCATGGTTGATATTTCAAAAGTCGATCATATGGTCTCTGCCATATGGTCTTCAGCTCTGTGAAATTTCGACCATGTGTAGGGGACCCATTTATCTACAGTGGTGGAGGAGGAGCTCTAGGTTCAAAACCTCGTTTACACCTTCTTGACCAACCCCCCCCCCCCCTCCCTACACTTCACAGTGATATATTGCCATAGTAAGACTAAATGGTGGTAGTATTTGCTGTTTAGGTCCCCTTTAGTTCATTTTAACTTTGTTTTAGCTTTTGTACTCAGAGCTTCATTTTGATATGTCATCTGCTACAGTGTTTCAACTTTTTTGAGGTATTGCCTGTTGTTTATACATAGAGTTTAACATCTTTGCCACAGTTTGTGATTCTCCTGCCTCTGTGTGGGGATGGTTGATAATTTTCTGGCACACAACATTTAGATGTTTTTCTATGGAATTGCTGATTTATTGCTCAGGAGTGCCTTAGAAAAGCTTTGCTTGCAGAATTATGGATGACTGTTGTGATGGTATGGTATTGCAGTGAATTTCAGGTTTTTTAAACCATGGTCAACAATTACAATTGGTGACTTTTTATGCAGGACTGCTTCCACAGTGGCCACTATTTTTGTTACTGTTGCAGCGTTTTTTGACTTGGGTGTTCCAGGGGTTATATCTGTGTGTGGTCCACACAGTCGGTGGTGTTTGACAGACTTCTAGCTGACTTTTCATTCTCTCTACATCATGGAGGGTATTCATAAAGGTTACCATGAACTGTGCGCTTTTAGCCCTTCTGAGTGAATAGACAGCACAGGCAGTGTGGTAGTGGTAACCTTTATGTATCCCAGGGCATGTCTTTACCATTTAAAGCTACCGTACCTGCTTTTTTTTCCACTGCAGAAGGTTAACATCTTAGCTGCATATGGTCCTGTCTGGGTTATTGGCATTGAGACTTTTATTTAATATTTTATTTGAACGGTGCCACAGTTAACATATCAGCTATTTCTGTAGCCATGTGATGCTTCTTATAGTATAATTTATTTGCCTTTTAACAAATTTAGTATGCATATTGTTAGATGTTTTGTAATAATTTATATCATTTAGAATTATATTTCCTTTTAATTTGTACTTATATATTCTGAGTGCATGCATTGAGATAATCTTTTGCATTTTACAGTTCTGTATATTTGTTTATAATTTACTGTAGCTTTCATTTCTAACTACATTTAACCTTAAGCACATAAGTAGATTTGAAGCTGAAGTAGTGTATGGCACAGGACTCCTGTGAATGAGTAAATAAATGAGCATGTTTGGTTAATCACCATTCATGGAATTTGTTTTTATTTTTTTTTTTTAGCTTTCAGTGTCTTGTTAATGAATGATTCCAACACATAAACTTAAAGAGATATAACAAACATGAAAATTATTTCAGTATGCACGATCATAAAACATTCACTAAATTTTCAAACGGTAGAAAAGTGCATGCAACGTATTATTACTAAGCTTCTGATTAAATAATTGTCTGATCATTAACTAACTAGTAATGTTATAAACTGTTAACATCTCTGTTAAGTTCTTATTTTATAAGGAAAGTAATTATAATTTTTAAGACCTCAAGTAACTCTCCCTGCTACAAATAGTCAAATGTAAACAGTTGTTATTCATGGAATCTATTTTCCAAACTGTATTTTGCTGCGAGTTGTTACTGATGCTCTGTTTTTTAAATCTGTTTTGTCAAACTGTATTTGGCTGTGAATTTTCAAAATGATGTCCATCCATCCTCAACCCCTTTTCCCATTTTGCACATGGGGTTGGGGTGTCACTTCAACAGTAGCAATCATCTCGAGCCAAGTTTACACTGCCGGGTGGCTAGCCCTGCCACGGTAGTTCACTTGTATCACTCACTCACACACATATTCCCACCTAAGGCTGATTTAGAATGTCCATCCACCTACTTCATGTCTTTGGACTGTGATAGGAAACTGGAGCACCCGGAGGAAACCCACATAATCTCAGGGAGAACATGCAGACTCCGCACAGAAGGCACCCTAGCAGAGAATCGAACTGGCGAACCTTTTGCTATGTATCTTAGCCAAAACCTATAGCCCATTTGGAGGGAATTGCTTGAACCATAAGGCAGTTAAGACACACGGATGCATTTACACACCCAGAGACACAGAGGCAGTTTGTAGCCTGCCCAATCTAACAGCTTTATGTCTTTGGGATTTGGAAGGAATCTGGAGAGCATAGAAAAAAATGACAGCCAATAGATACGGTGAAAATATTCACATAGTACACTCTGCTGCTAGTAATTAAACCAGGGTGTGAACTGCTGTGAGTCAGCAGGTAGTATCAAGTTTCCTTTTTTTTTATAGGCACACATTATAGTAGTGATTTCACAGAGGATTAGAATTTTGTTATTCTTTTATAATCCAGTGTTGGTAGCCAGCCATCCTAATGACAGTTTTCATTCTGCTTAAAAGTTATCACAACAAAGGCAGCAAGCAGTTAAGCAATATCTAACATTAGAAGTTGATAAATGAGAGCTAGTTTAGTCTCTGAGCTTTGAGAATTAAACCTAATCTTTGTGAAGCAGCAAGATCATTAAAGAGTACTTAATCACCCAACTAGCCAGTTAATTGCGTCATAACATCAGTATAAAGCAGGGAACATGTACTTTTCTCACAGTGTTAAGCAGTGAATACAAGTTAAAAAGAAGAAACTTGCATGGTTAATGCTAACGAATGCAGTCAACAGGCAGACCTCAAGCATGGAAAGGCCTACTACGGAATGTAATCTTATTCTTAACACTAAGAAGGCAACATTTTTTTCTTCCGATTTAAACACTTTCGGCTGGCTATCTTCAAAAGTAAGTTAACATTGAAAATATTTAAAACCATGCTTAAAATGCATTGGACCACCCTACATCAAAAATGTTCTACTAGCAGCATACATGTGTTACTGTTAACAATGTTACTAGGCAACCTGGGCTTTGTAATTGACTAAACATCTTATCTCACAATGGAATCTTAGTTTCAAGTTATGATCTACACCCATACTCCTCACCTCAATGTATAGGTGTCATCCTCCATCCCGTGGACCATCCTCACAAAGCTTAATATCATGGACAAAGTGGTCAGGCTGAATTCTGAGACCAGTAGTAATTCTGGAGTGTTCATGTTTCTCAGTTGGGCTAATCTGAAATTAAGACTAAGCATCCTTCAGATGTCCTTCCTTTGACCATTGTTGAAGTATTCCAAATTGTTGGATGATCTCACCAAATAACCTAGATGTCCAGCTGGGGTACCAGAGTCAAAATCTTCCATAGGGCTCTGCATCTGATGTATGACCTAAGACCATGGACAATAAGGGGTACATAAGTGGATGTTTGAACATGAAAACCCCAGACTATCTCGCCACCACTCTGAACACATCTGTTGATCTGTTCTATGCATGGTCATTGTTATCTTGTACCTTCACTGGTTCAAATAAGTGCACAGCTGGGGACCTTTCCTTGTTTTTTTTCTTAAAAGTTTTTGAGATTCAGTCCTATTAGATGTCAGTAAGGAGGAGAAAGTGCAATTGTGGTAGGCAGATTCCTTATAGAGATCTCCAGTCCCAGTGTCTGTTTTGCCAGGAGTAGAACATGACTTTAAATACTGCAATATCTGACAATCGTTTGTATCCGAAGCCCTATGTATGCGTCTTTCCTCTCTTAATACTTATTTGCAGACCCAGCAGCTGTATTGTCTCATCCAAGCTATGATGCCCCATTCATTCTAAAAAGAAATTCAAAAAGTTGTAGACCTGATCCTTTGACTGTCCAGTTGCACTCAGATGTAGCTGTTGAGGTTTTTCAACCTACGGTATGTTGACTGCTTCTCATGCTCCTGCGACCCTGCTGGAGGGCCAGTATGAAATCAGATTCATGCACGTCTGATATGACTGATCTTAATGACACTAAAAAGAAGGGAGGAATCTCTTGCTGTTATTTCAAAAGGGCTGGAGAGTATTCCATAAATATTAGTTTGGAAAAAAAATACCAGGGTCCTTAATCGAGGTACGTCAGGGGTCAGATCCCTCATGACTCATTAATGCAGATGTCACTCTCAAGAAGAAGAAACAAAAATAAAAATGTTTCCTCTACTCAGATGTCCCAAAAAAGGAATGGATGTAATTCTCTCAAGGCCTGTATAAGGCCATTCATTCATTTTGTGTCTCAAATCATCATCCTTTGTTCCTTCTCCTCCTACTCCTTCTGCCACTCAGAAGAGACATCTTGAGACATCCTCAGTGGAAGATGAAGTGCACTATGATTCAGATCAGTACTCCCTGGCCTACTCTTCCCGGATACACTCATCAGGCAAAGGAGCCTTTGATAATGAAATCCCCTTTGGAGAAACCATGTCTAACATAATGAAGCATTTTGAGTTGGGAATCCAGACAAATTTCTGATGTGCAAAAAAGAAATTACAGCTTGCTAAAGGTAGGCATCCCTACTTCTGCACGTCTCTCTTATTCTAGAGACTTTTCTGGATGCCTTTGCATCCATTTGCTGTACTACTGATTCTCAACCCCCCAGCACCAAAAAAAACTTAGCATTTATAAAGTGCTGAAGATTTAAAGTTCCTTTATAAGAAACATTTAGCAGATCTCTCTGCTTTTTCTATTTCTGTGGACAAGGCTTCCAAGCTATTACCTGCTGGTAATGTCCTTCCCTCAGGTAAAGACAGAGCAATAGACAGATTTGGAAAAAAATGTACCTTTTCTACTCTGGCATTCAGAGCTGAGAACTACCAGACTCGGTTGACAAAATGTTTACTGTCTATTCTGGTTAATTTAAGTAAAACTCTTAGCTTCTCTGAAATTACCTACCATTAAGCAGCAGGTGTCTATGGTGGCTCAGACTTCACCGGTCACTTGATATTGCATCAAGTGCAGTTATGATGCAGTGAAAGATTCTACCAGAGAAGCTGCTACTTGATCAGCCATTAGAAGGTGCACATGGCTTTGTTCACAGTCCTTACCCGAGGATATTAAAGCTAAGCTCCTGAATTCATCCCTGAATAGGGAATTTCTGGCCCTTTAGCAGCCGACATGTTTAAAGTCTTACAAGAATGGGACAAAATTATGAAGGATTGCAGACACATTTTCCTCACTTCTGTCCCAGGTATCAAAGAAATTACCCAGAAGAGCCCATTTCTTTCTATCTCAGGGACTCTAGACCCCACACATACAAAAGCAGGAAAACGCCTAAAAAGAGATTTCAGGATAAAGTGGACAGCGATTCTAAGGCTAGGAGGCCACCCTATCCATTCAAATCAGCCTATTTTTTTGTCTCTTTCTGCCTTCCTCTGTCCATCCTTCCCACTATCAAAAAGACTAACCTCATTTCTTTTGATCTGGCAGCTTATAACTTCAACAAATGCGTCATTTCCATTATTCAAAAGGGTTACAGGAGCCCTTGGAAGGAGATTTCGCCTTTCAAAGACCTCACACCAGCCCCTTCCAGTTAGGTAAAGCTCTTACCTCTTGTCTTACAAACCCTGCTCAGAACAAGGTACAATAGAACCTGCTTCACAATAGTACATAGGAAAGATTTTTTCTAGTTCCAGAAAAGGAGGAGAATAGTGACCTATACTGGATTTGTCCCTTCTCAATGCCTTTCTCCAGGTCCCCTCATTCAAAATATTGTCACTCCAGACTCTGCATTTCATCCTTCTTCATGTCTTCCAGATGTCTTTGGATCTGAAGGATGCCCATCTCCACATCCCCATTCATGCTCCTTCAGGAAATTTTTCAAAATTTCAGCTTGTTGGTCATACTTTCATTTCTGTGTTTTACCCTTTGGATTGTCTGCAGCCCCCATGATATTCACAACGTGCCTGGCACCAGTCATCATCTTTTGCAGACCTCAGAGAATGCAAATATTTCCATATCTAGATGATCTCTTAATACAGATGTGATGCCCACCAGTGAGAATTTGTGATGGTTACCAGTACCACCATGTGATGTCCTCACTCTGGGCCAGTAATCAAGGAGCCTGAATCCTCACCACTGACACAGGTGAAGGAAGTGCACTTGAAATGCAAATGGATACACTCAGTATTTCTAGATGCAGACCTCCCTGCAACAAGTATAGTTTCCCTTAAGAGCACATAGGGAAAACAGCTCGGGGTCTGGATGTCTCTATATCGGTCTTCCTCCAGATCCCTAATAAGAATCCCCATTGATACAGCTTGTAGGGTTAGGTCCTTAGCTGAGTGTCCAAGCCAAGTCCTCCAACACCCTCTCTCTGAACCCAGTGCTTCATGTCCATGCCCCTAGTAGCTGCCCCACTTTTTAAGATTTAATTTACACACACACACACACACACACACACACACACACACACACACACACACACACACACACAAGGAAAAGCTGGCATAGATCACCCACGCTACCAATTTTGCCCAGACTATAAGGTAGTTATCACTGCCACCAGTCAGTTACTATAAGTCTCTTAAAAGGGTATCCAATTGTACTGAGTGAAATTAATATTAATACAAATGATAGTAGTTGACCAAGACAGCTAGGCCTTTTGGAGTGCCCAACACAGTGTCACCAAATATAAGTACTCTCAAAGGTTAGTTACTTTCTACAAGGACCAGTCACAATAAAAGTTTGAAATATATTTAATAATAAATAAAAGAACGTGAAAATGTTGAATATATATTTACAGTAACCACACAGTTCAAATCACAGAAGATATTGAAAACATTGTTTAATTTTATTTGTATGAATCTGTCCATCAATCTCTAAACTAAGCTTCACTATATTCCAGACTGAATCTGGGGTGCATTTACTGTTCCCAAATAACTTAGTTGGGCAAGGCAAGGTGAAATACTTGAGCAGTCTTTCTAGGCAGGCCCTCAAACAGAATACTCAATAATCTGAGATTTCTCTTTGTAATATCTAAAATGTAATTTCCACGAGGACTGGCAGAATGACCTCATCTGGTCAACTGACTCTAGGTTCTCACAGTATTATCCTTTAAATCTGAGACAGGAATGTAGCATAGACAGCTGCAATACACATCTAAATGTTTATGGCAGTGCCTGGGGCTTCCCCTCTTTTTACTGAACTAATGACCAAAGGCTTTTTCCGAACCTAGAATCGCCGGTCATATTCAGCACTGTTGGGTGACATTTTAATGGTTTAACACTTTATTTACATTTCCATTAATTTTCTTAAAGTAAGCTAGCTGGTTGCTGTCCCAGTATCCTCTATTAAAACATATACATTTAATTCAGTTACAGTAACACATGTACATTTCTTCTCATTTCAGCAAGGTGCACTGTTGATACATTTTAACGCAGGCAAACCTCACAAATACATTTTCAGCACAAGCTTCTGTGCAAATAAGTTTGATATACAAATAACATACAGTTCTGATACATTTGTAACACAAGCATCTTGTATAAATCAGTTTAATATTCAAAGGACATATTCTTTACAAAACTCCAGCTGGCTATGCCGGCACTTGCCTATATCATCACAACAGACAGTGGGGTTCATGATCAACTTAAAGTCTGATCTTTCAGGGCGGCAGACTGGCCATGCAAATCATGCCGGCCTTTCTACTACAAGAGAAGGTATAGGTCCTCTCCAGCTACTTCAGGTCTCTCTCTAGCCCTTCAAACCTGGATGACAGGGGAAGTTCTCAGGATCCTGGGATTCATGGCAGCAAACATACCCATGGTGATCATCACTAGACTCCATACGAGAAAGATTCAGTGGTACTAGAGCTCTATCTGAGCCTAACATTCTCATCCTCTAGGCACTCATATTCCATGTCTTCCCTTACTAAAGCAAGAATTTCAGTTGTGCATATTGAAGGTAAACCCCAACCTCGGTCTCCTGTTCAAACTGCAGATACCGTACCAGGACTTGCATGCAGATGCCTCATACATAGCCTGGAGGGCATGGATGGGCTCCCTGAGAGTCCAGGGGCAATGGGCACCATATCATGGGACAGGGCACATCAGTCTGAAGATGTGGGTACTGATTCAGGCTCAGCACATTTTCTGTCACACTTGGTCTTCAGGTCCCACAGACTTTTCATAGATACCAGTCATGTGGTACATAAGGAAAGGAGGGCAAGGTCTTATCAGCTATGCAGATTAGCCCTTTTAGCATTCGAACAAGTGATAAAAGCAAACTTGCCCCTCCAAGAAGTTTACATTCCCTATCAGGACAATGTCCTGGCAGACAGCGGATCAAGGGAGGGCCCTCATGAATGGATGCATTACACAAAGACATGGTCCACAAATGGAGTATTCCTCAGATAGACTTGTTTACCTCTTTTCACAATAGGCAACTGCAGACTTTTTGCGCCAAGACTCCTTGTGTGAGGCATGAAGGATGGATGCCATGTCATTTTCTTAGGAAGGGAGGATTCTTTATGCCTAGCCCTCTGCCTCTATTCCCTAAGCTCTTCTTAATTATCTAGAGGGAAAAAAACAAAAATCTTGGTGATTCCCTTTTGGCCTAGGTGGTATTGATTTCTCCTACTGTACCACCTAGCCAAGGGTCATCACCACAAGAGTGGTCTTGCTCACACAACAAAAGAGCTCTCTACCACATCCCAGTCTGTCATCTCTCAGCCTTACATGATGATAGAGTTCAGATCCCTTTTAAACAGCATTTTCTTGAGGATGTGCTACAAACCTACCACTAGAAAGAATTGTATATCAAAATGAAAAATATTTCCTACCTGATGCCATACTAGAAAACATGAACCTATATAATCTGGGGTTCCTACTGTCCTCTTTTACTTGTGTGAGCTACCTTAAACTGGTCTGGCCTACTCCTTGATTAAGGCTCACTTATTGTCCATTTCTGCATGCTTACCTCTAGACAATCCCCTTCTTTCCAGACCAGAGACAAAATTTATTAATGGCACCCTTCATATAAAACCACCTAGGAAAGCTGTTCTCCTTTTCTGGGACATTAACTTTATCCTAGAAAAGCTTACTCTACCTTTCTTTGAACCAGTGGTGTCTGCCTCTCTCAAATTTTGTACTTGGAAAAAGTACAGTTGTGTAAAATCTTACCATAACAGTAGATGTCCTTCTCTTCACTGTTGCAGTATTCTACAGAGAAGTAATGTCCTGGCCCTGGAAACCAAGTCCAACTTATAATGCTTAGTAAAGGTATGGACTGAAGACAAAGTATCAGCTTCTAGGATGGAATTGGTGTCCAACCCTTTGAAGAAGGCATCAGAAAAGACAGACCTAGTGGAATGAGCTCTAACAGAAGCAGACTGATATTTGCCATGAAAAGAATAACAAAAGAAACAGACCTTAGCTATCCAAGAAGAGATGGTTTGCTTAGAAACAGACTAATCTAAAGACCTGGGATGAAAGGAAACAATCATACTTATGAATAATCCTAGTGTTATCCAAATTGTTACCGAGCTGTCTGTGCAAATCCAAGGTATGCAGGACCCTGTCACTAGCAGACTGAGGAGAATAGAAAAAGAAAGGGGGTTGTGCCAACTGATTCAAGGACTGATCATTTGCTACCTTTGGCATAAAAGAAGGATTAGTATGAAGGGACACCCTGTTCTGTGAAAAAATAAAAAGGAGTAATTGCCTGGAGCTCAGAAACCCTCGGCAGAAGTAAGAGCCAGGAACAAAACAGTCTTCAGAGTACAATCTTGCAAAGAAGCAGAATATGCAGGCTCAAAAAGAGCCTGAGTAAATTTTTCTAAAACAAAATTAAGGTCCCAAGGAGGATGAATATGTTTTCTTGAAAGCCTAATATGCAGGACACCGTTTAGAAATTGTTTAATCTCAAAACAAGAAGTCAAAGGAGGATTTAAGGGCAGACAAGCAGAAATGGCTGACAAATGGGCCTTCACAGAAGAATAAGCCAAACTAGACTGGAACAACTCACACAAATAAGAGAGGACCAGAGGGACCACCACTGAAAAGGGATCCTGGTTACCAGTATGTCACCAGACAGAAAATCTTTTTTATTAGGACATATAAGATTTTCTAGTTGAAGGTTTTTTTGCCTCATGAAAAATCCAGAACATGTTCTCAGAAAAGAGGTGCCTGAAGTGGATCAAAAGCCTATTACTCACAATGTCAGTTGTAGAGTGGATAAGTGGGAATGGATGAAAGAGACCCTTGTCCTCTGTGAGGAAATCCAACCGGTGAGGTAACTTGTGATGATTTCCTCTGGCCAGATGCATTAAGAAGGGGAACCAGTGCTGTCTCAGCCAAAAGAGAGCCACTAGCAAGATTTTTTGGGGAATCCAGCAGAATCTCCTGCAGAACTCTTGGAAGTAGAGGAAGAGGAGGGAAAGCATAAAGAAACAACCCCTTCCAAGGAAAGTAAAGGGCATCCATCTTCCATGCCAGATAGCATGGCAGTCTGGAACAGAGGAGAGGAATCTGCCTTCTCAGAGGGGAAGCAAAAAGATCTGAGGAATACCCCACCAATGGACAATTTGCAGAAACGCACCTTTGTGAAGCATCCATTTGTGAGCCTGTGTTTTGGACCTGTTCAGAGAGTCTGGCACTGGATTGTGTTCTGAAGGAATGTATACTGTCTGAAGAGTTAACCAATAACAGAGCCATATCCCAAGCCTAAAGCACCATCCTGCAGCGGAGGTAAGATTTCGTGCCCCCCTGCTTGTTGAAATACCACATTACTAGAGTGTTGTCTGTGTACATCTTCAAGGGACCTGGAGAGAACATGGTGTGAAAAGCATGATGGGCTAGAATCAGAGCACTCATCTATTTGATGTTGATATGGTCTGACTTCTGATGGGGAGGCCAAAGACCCTGAACTTTCAGGTGACCAAGATAAGCTCCAGACCCTATTTTAGAGGCATCTATGAACAGCACTTGAGAAGGGACTGGAGGTTGAAAGGGCCAGCCTGGGTTGAGAGCGAACTGTTGAATCCACCACTCAAATTCCTTCTTGAGACAGGGAAGGAGAGGTACACTGAAATTCAAAGGGTGGAGGGTGGTGGTGATGTAGCCGTACTGACTTTTGGTACCATTGAAGCTTCCACATATGCAGTCTGGCAAGAGGGAGCACTGGAATAGAAGAGGCCATGAATCCTAGGGCCTGAAGAAAATCACTGGCCAGCATGGCAGTCAGAGGAAGAAGAGACTGAAAGAAGTCTGTCAACAACAGTACCTTTGGAAGTGGAAGAGAGGCCAATATTGGCAGTGTCTGAATCCTGCATCCCAGATCCACATAATAATGATAGGGAATCAGAGCAGACTTCTGGAAGAAAACAGATGATAAACTGCAGATTCTGTAACAGTCAAGTGGAAGAAGGCACCTAAAGCAACAGGTTGTGTAGTTAAGGAAATAATTCCTTGGAGCCTACAGAAGCTAGTCACAGGAGTTAGGCATTTTGTGAATACCCTTGGGGCAATAGAGAGGCCAATGGGCAAAACAGAGAACTGAAAAGGAGAGGAAGACACAGAGAAACTTTAGTCTTCCTGAAAATAGGGTGAATAGGAATATGAAGGTAAACATCTTTCAGATCCAAAGACACAAGAAAAGCCTGGGGTAATAAAAGAGGAAATTGAGTTTGAAGAGTAAGTATCTGAACAGAAGGGGATCTCAAGAAAGGTGTTGAGCCAGGAGAGATCCAAAATACATCTCCAAGTGCCCTCCTTTCACGAAACCAGGAACATCCTGGAATAAAACCCCCTTCCCACTTGGGCAGGGGGGACAGGTTGAATGGTTCATTAGTCCAATGGGAACCCTAGAACTTCCAGGAAATGAGGAAGATGCTCTAGAGGGGTTTGAGGAATCCATGAAAAAGGTGGGAGAGATTTCCATACCATGAAGAAACCCTGACAGATGATAGAACCCCCAAGAGTCTGATGTGATGCCAATTTGGAAGACAAAGGGGGAGCCAAAGGGACAAAGGAACCTGCTCTAAAAGAAGGGGGGTGAATTGTCAAAGAAAATCAGGCTTATCAGATAAAGGAGGCTTCTGGGCCACAGAAATCTGAGAAGCCTTAGCAGAGGGTGCCTGTCTCCCACCCTTCCTGCCCTTAGAGGCCTGATGGGGTTGCCTGAGAACAAATACAGACCTACAAGGATAATCCCTCTGAAACTTAGGGGTAGGGGAGAGAAAAATATGCTTAAGGTCTTGCAAGGCTTTACCTTTTCTCTGGAAGAGACTTAAACATGTCAGCAGTCCCGAAAAGGTGTGTATTATCCAAAGGAGCATCCAACAACTTGGACTTAATGTCCTCTGGCAAAGACTGGAGAAGAATAACACCTCATGACAGACCCAAAAGCAGCAACTCTACGTGAGGCATCAGCAGCATCATAGCCACACTTAGAGTGGTGAGCCACTTGAGAAGCAGAACCTAAAAAGATAAGGTAGAGGATTTGCCTTCAGAATCAGGGAGGTCAAAGATAACCTGACAAGCCTGAGCAATCAAGGCCAGAGCATACCTGGTCATGTGGGTCTGGTAATAGCACTAAAGCCCAGAGTAGAAGCAGTGTAAACTATCTTGCCAATCTTCTCCATTGCCCTGCTATCTTTATCAGAAGGCAAAAGTTTGGAAGAGGGCAAAAGTTTAGAAGGTTTGCCAGAAGAGACCAACCCCACAGCAGGATCAGCAGAAGAACATTTAAATTAAAATTGATACTCCTTGGGAACCTTATAGAACCTTGGGAACCTTATAGAACCTGTCAGGTTTCTTAGGAGCAGGAGGTTGAGAATTAGGAGACTTGGATGCAGCAATGAAAGTATCTAACAAAGCAGCCAACACAGGAGGAACTGCCAATGGTTTAGCAGTATCCACCTGAAGAAGCTCTTAATAGCATCTCTGAATGTCAGACACTTGATAAGAATCCCACTTAAAGAATTCCATCATTCTAACAATCGTGTCTCCAATGGAAAAAGAGGACTTAGGCCTAGCAGACTCCTCTTTATCAGAACCATAAACCAAAGGCATCTGTGAAGAACAGGATGAAGACACCTCACCAGACACTGAATCCTCATCTGAGGAATCTGGTTCCCTAAGCTGTTTAGAAGGAGTAGAGGGTCAAGAAGGAGCAGGTACTGAAACCCCTTGAGGAAACTTTAGGCCATGAGTAAACTCTTGCCATTCCCTCTGAAGATCCATAGGATGGACCAAAACATGCTTCAGTTTTTGTCTTTTTATTGAAGGGGACATCAGTCCTAAAAGAGGAGGACTATAGAAAGGCCTTATTAAATGTTAAGCCAAGTTTAGTTGCTGGGGCTGATGGTTTAAATTGTTTGAAGGGTGTTATCACTAGTCTTGTCCCTTGTATTAATTCTTTATTTCAGCGCTTATTAGAAGATGGTTATGTGGGGGACATGGCTAGCATGGTCATGGTGTAGCAGCAGATTTCACAAGCTCCACTAAGGAAAATATATCTTCACTGGAAATTTGTTTCATATCAATAAAAAGTGGATTTATTTTTGCAGAATTTGATAGTATTCAACATTCTCTTCAGGAATATCTACTTATAAATTGAAATTGGTTATAAGTTCCAGTCAAAACCTATATCTGAACAAATACTTTACTTCTGGGAGATTTTCAACATGAGTTATACTAAGTCAAACAACCAGGATTCCAGTATAAAAAAGGAACTACAGACTTTAATAACAACTATTCAAGACCTCACAACTAAGATTGATATAATTCACTCTAAAATAGACAATTTTAAAGAAAAAGCTACAAAGCAGATAGATATGCTTCATGAGGATTTAAAACAGCAAAAATTTCAAATTACTAGTATTGAGGAATCATTAACAGACTTTAATGGATAGGGCGGCCATGGTGGTACAGTGGTTAGCATTGTTGCCTCACAGCAAAAGGTTCTCCGGTTTGATTCTCGGCTGGGGTGCCTTCTGTGCGGAGTCTACATGTCCTCCCTGTGGTCGCGTGGGTTTCCTCCGCTTTCCTCCCACATCCCAAAGACATGCTGCAGGTGGATTGGACACTCTAAATTGGCCCTAGATGTGAGTGCATGTGTGTGTGTGTGTGTGTGTGTGTGTGTGTGTGTGTGTGTGTGTGTGTGTGTGTGTGTGTGCGCCTTCTGTGGAAGGTTGGGCGCCGGGCTGGCAACTCGACACTGTAAAACTCCACTGCCAATCATGAGCGAACAGGTGATCCGCTGTGGCAACCCCTAACCGGGAAAAGCTGAAAGAAGAAGAAGAATTAACAGTCTTTGATGGATGATTGCTAGAAAATGAAAACAACATAGAATTTTTCCTTAAACAAAGTACTTCATTACAACATAAACTGGATGATCTAGAGAATAGATCACATCGGAATAAAATAAGGATTTTTGGTCTTCAGGAAAGTATAAAAGGAAACAATATGTCAAGTTTCCTTAACTCATGGCTGCCAAAATTTCTAGATTTACCAGAGGCTTTATCTTTTGGTATAGAGAGAGAGCACATCGGTCTCTCACATCAGGAAACAGTACCAACAGGAAACAACCTAGATCTGTCATAGTAAAATTCCTATTGGCTTCAGATAAAGACTTGATTCTAAAAGCAGCCTGGTCAAAATCACCTTTAAAATGCAATGACAGTATCATTTGCTTCGATAATGACTATTCAAAAGAAAGTTTTTTTACCTCTAATTAAATAACTGAAAAAGGTACAGGTTAAGACTCCCCTCTTCTTTCCAGCAAGGCTGAAGATTTTTCATCCTGATTGGACCTTCATTGTTAAAAACACAAATTACTGGAAAAAGTAGAAGAGATGGAGTGGGCTAACCCCTCTCTTAAAAGAATGGCTCCTAAAACTACATGGAAATCTACTGAAAAACAAGAGACTAAAGAATAAATGAGAAATACAGACTATTTATAAAACAAACTATTATTGTGGACTATGCTTTTATTAACAAGTCTGTTTTGATATGTTATAAATAAAAGTTTTGCAGTTTCTAGTGTGGGAAACAGATATATGCTGATTCACATGTATAAAAACATTTTTTTTTTACTGAAACTCTGTTTCCCACCGAAAAATAAGGGAGACAACTTTGAACATTCTCCTTACCTTGTGCAGTGCTCTCATGAGCTAATTATTAATTTGGAAAACTTTCTACAGTTTGTGGAATTATCTCTTCTCTCTCTGAATTCCCTCAACGATGTGAAGCAACTGGATGATGTCATCACTGTGCAGCAAACATTTCCAGAAAGTGCAGAATTGTATTTTGACTTTAACTTGGTTTAACAGTGTCTCTTTGTTGTAAATCAACTGTTATTTACTTAAAATGATCATTTATATGGTCAATGACAAGATTACATATTACAATAACATAATATCTTCATCTTTTGTGACTTGAAGAAAGGATTACAGAACAGATAAAGGAAGAAAATGTAAAAAGAAAAGAGGTGAGAAGAGATGGTTATGAGAGAACTGCGTGAGTATTAAAATGTAAATATCTATGTGCTTTACTGTTAGACCCTACAAGTGTAAATACTGATGGTAACATTCATTTGTGTGTGTGTGTGTGTGTATGTATATATATATATATATATATATATATATATATATATATATATGTGTGTGTGTGTGTGTCTATATATGTATATGTATAAAATATTTTTTTTTCTCTCTGTCATCCTTCTTTGAAGTATCACTGCATACTATGATTATGGTTACCATACTCAAAGTTAATATCTTCACAAATTTGTGCAATCTTTATATTAAGTGTCATAAGTAAGGTTATGCATATAATTTCAGAATGTTGGTTTGCATAGCAAAGAATTGAATAACAAAAGTGGTGTACTAAAAAGAACTTTGCAAATAGATATCTTATTCTGCCACTAGTGAAAGCGGTTGTATATATATATGTGTTTACAGTGACTACATCCCATTTGGGGATGATACAATGTTTATTTAAATGACATACTCTTTATAACTACACTTATGTTTTCTAAATAGTCATTCTAAATATAAACTACATGTTAGCCTTTGTTTTACTTTTTTTTCCTCTCTCTCTCTCGTGTTCATGTATATAAGTTAAATAAAGGGAAGAGATATAACAAGAGTTACAAACATGTTAATACAAAACAGAATTACATTTAAACAAACCATGGTTTGAACAATAACATCGTGTCCTGGATAATGTATTATATCTGATAACCTAATAGAAATGTTTATACACACATCCTCTGTTATATATGTTAATAGTAAGGCAGTGGGCTAAATTACTTAGTCCTTTTAAATAATCTGTTGACATTTGCCTTATTTTGGAATGTAAATCATATTTTGACTCTATTAGGTTACATAGGTTTCTTATTAGATATTGTCTATGAACGTATAAACCTTCCAGATAACACTATATTAGGACAATTAATGATTTCATTAGAATTTGGTTATCTTAATGTTTCTAACTTAAAGTATATAAAATATGTTATTAGTGGAATTTGTACTCTGTTACAGTTTAGGGGTTGATCTCAGTGACAGATGTCATTGGGATTAGGAGGTAATAACTCCAGGTGGGGAGCGTTGGGGTGTTTGTTTTTATCTAGTGTATGTAATCTTTTTTTTTTTTTTTTTTTTTTTTTTTTTTAAAAGAGTTTTTTGACACCCAGAGTAGCTTATTTACAGGAAATATAGAGAATAAAGCTCAAGGAATACATTTTTTTTCCTAAAGACATGAGATTTAATATTTTTACTAGGAACAAATTCAGTTTTTTGCAGAAATTTTCACATTATACATATGATATCGATATGTTACTAACACATCTTTCAGGTACAATTACATAATATGACTATTTTGAAAGGTATGTCACAACATAAATGGTTTGAACAATCCGTATAAAAGAAGTAATTTATTTAAATATCTAGCTTTTCATAAACCTAATATAGTATTCTTACAAGAATACCCATTTAACAAAAGATACTATTAAATTTCTAGATACAAATAAATACACAAATATAGTAAGCTGTAGCAATATTGTGGAACAAAACATTACCATTACCCAGAATAATTGAAACATACCAAGACAATAAAGGTTTGCTTTG
The DNA here is from genome assembly GCF_019279795.1 of Protopterus annectens. Lineage (NCBI taxonomy): Eukaryota > Metazoa > Chordata > Ceratodontiformes > Protopteridae > Protopterus > Protopterus annectens. The sequence continues at coordinate 834,774,230 of NC_056744.1, forward strand.
CTTGACTGTAATTGAAATGGGTAAGAAACTACACATACATTAATAAACAACTGTTGGTTACCTGGTATTGGTACTAATACTATTAGACACATATTGAATCAAATAGTTTCACTATCTGTGGGGACATATTATGGCAGGTGACTACAACTGTATCTTAGACCCTAAAGATACAACCACTTCAGGAAAAAGAAAAATTACAGCACAAGCTAAACAACTTATAAATTTCATAGACTTATACCTACTCAAAGACATACACCATTTTGTGGATCATAACTCATTACAGTACACGTTCTATTCTAATAGATACCAAACATATTCCAGAATTGATAGAATATTTCTTTCCACACAGGTAATGAATAACCTGACCAATAGCAAAATTATATCCTGCCCAATCTCAGACCATAATACTATCATATTTGAACTTAATATTAATAATACCCATAGTGTCCAAATTAAAAGGATTACAGCATATCTCACACAACTTAAGGATTTTCAATTATTCATAACAGAAGAGACACAAAACTTCATTAATATAAACTCAGCATCTGACACACATGATATGTTTATTTGGGATGCCCTAAAAGCATATTTATATTGACAAATAAACAAATGGTTTCATAATAAGATGAAAATATGGGATAAAGATATAAGAATAATGCAGGATAAACTGGACTGACTATACACAAATAATAAAGACAACTTGTCTTCAAAGAATATAAGGGATGAGATATACAAGCTAAATGAGGACTATAGATCTATCCTACATCATAAAATAAAGATAACACTAGAAAAATATAGGTTTCTTGCTTATTCTGTAAATCCTAAACATCTATCAAACCTTAAGAATAAGACCAAAAGATTAAATAAATATAATTATATTAAATAAATACATTCTGAAAAAAGGAGAGAAGTGCATAGTATGCAAGATATATTAGAAGAGTTTAGATGTCACTTTCATGAAATTAATCAATCCACACAACAAATTCAAACACAAGACAATATAAGAGATTATACTAACAATAATACATATAATAAACTAAACAAACAACAAATAGAAGTTATTGATAAACAAATTAGTTTATCAGATATACAAAGTCAAGTAAGTAAGCTTAAACAAAGCTCCAGGTAACAATGGAATTATTCATGAAATATATAAGATAATGCCCAAAATGGCTATTTCCTTACTACACAAAGTATATCATTCAGCCCAAAATGATATTACACCCCCATCCTGGAAATATACATTTATGTCCCCTATTTTAAAATCATATAAAGACCCAAAATTCTGTTCCTCATACAGACCAATATCTTTACTGAATATCGATTATAAGATGTTTATGAATATATTCTCAGAAAGATTGAAGAAATTCTTACCCCATTTAATAGACGAAGACCAGACAGGATTTATAACTAACAGAAGTACTTTTGATAATATAAAATGAACCCTAACTATTATAGAAGGAACTTATTAATTAGTCTTGATATTAATGTGGCCTTTGATTCTATTAACTGGATCTATCTATTTACTCTTTTGGAATGCTTACATTTTCACATAATTTTATTAATCTTCTAAAACATTTATATGAAGAAATCTATGCATATATCAAAATAGGGACATATGTTTCCAATAAAATATCTATTACAAAAGGCACCAAACAAGGATGTCCTCTCTCTCCTCTACTATTTAGTTTGATCATGGAACTTTGGGCAAATGAAGGGTTTGGAAATAGATAAAGACAATATAACCAAAATCCAGCTGTTTGCGGATGATCTTATCACCACAAAGGGAAATGACTCCTCATTCATGTCATTATATGAATCAATTAAAATGTTTCAAATGATGTCCAGTCTATCATTCAATGACAATAAAACAAAAATTCTACCCATATATCCTAATAATAAAAAAATAAAAAAAGGATGATAGGAAATAATACATATCACATTGCTAATGCAGATCAAATCCCATATCTTAGAATCATTCTTGCCAAAGACATTAAATCAATAATTCAATTAAACTATAACAAATGTTTACAAAATATCCAATAATTATTTTCAAAATGGAATGCAATAATATTTACTACTGAAGAAAGACTAACAATTATAAAAATGATAATTCTACCTAAAATCTTATACATAATACAATCCTTTCAAATACTACCCTCAAAAAGGTTTATAAATAAACTAAACACTTTAATACTAAGATTCTTTTGGTCTCAAAAAACCCCCTAGAATTACTATTAATCAACATAATAACAGCTGGAAGAATGGTGGAATAGCTTTCCCAGATCTAAATCTCTATTCGATTTCTGCTATAATCAGATCAATTTTTCAGCTCTTAGATATAACCTATTTAGCTAAATGGAAGTCTTTGTGGGAAGTATCAGCCATGGAACTTATAACAAGACCAACAACATATCAACTAGAATTCATAAACACACCTTTTATATGGATCTTAAAAGAATATTTTATCACACATACTAATCCTGATCATACTCCAGTTACATACATAATATTATAATTAACTTTATAAACTTTATAAACATGTTAAATATAAAGACTACTTTTTTGTTATTTCCTATAACATATACACAAGACTTTTGTTACCTCAGATGTTAACAAAATTTCTCAACTGAAAAACAATAAACTCAATTACTGGTTCCGGCTAACTTATGAATACAAGACTAGTTCAATGGATCATATTATACAGGAATATAAACTTAATTCCTCATGGTTAGATATACAAACACTTATACTATATCTTGATAATAAGCTAAAACTAGCTTCACCAACTAGCAAACATGACACCAAGATATTATTACAATTTCTTCAATCAACATTATTGCCCCAGCATACATATTTAGGTAGTCTCTCCTTTATTTATAGACTTTTAAGAGAAGAAACATTTTCTTGCACACATAACTACTGGAGTTATTATAGTTTAATTACTCATAATTCCCCAAGTGAGCAAGATAAGGTTAATATGCTACAATCAGCTGGGAAAACATTTTCTTTGAAATGGAAGATTTACACATGGAGATTCATGAATAAATCATTTTACACACCACAAATAATGGACAAAATTAATAAAAAAAAACAGAACATCTGTAATAGATGCAACTCTGATGTAGATATTAACTGGGCACATATGGTTTTGTCTGTCCAACCTTAAATATATTTTGGAATAAAGTAAATAACTTTTTACAAGCACTTTTTTTCAGACAACTTCATATTGAATAAATCCCTAATCATATTTAATACACCTGTTCCACGATGTGTTAGGAAAACCAAATACTCATTACTATGGACTATATTGGTAGTGGCTAGAAAGATCCTAACAAAAAAATGGACTTCAAAACATCCTCCTACATTCTCTGAGTTTACTAATTTATTAAAAGAAGTTAGTCATTTACAGATAAGAACCATAACCTCTAGAAAGACATATGAATATCATTTATGGGTTAACTTACAAAAAATGATCATTTTTCATAAAGGTAATTGACTTTCCTTGTCATTCATGAGAACAAGTTACAAAAGGAAGGTTGTAGTCTATGTTAATGTATAAATACTGGATGTCTTAAGTACATACTTTAGTTTTTGTTTGCTTTGTTATTCGTATATTCATATTTAAATGCTTTAAAATGTATGTTATCAATTTGTAAATCTATAATGTAAATTATCTTATGTCTGTGATTGTTTTCATTATAATCAAAATCAATAAAACTGTTTAAAAAAAAAAGAAGATGGCTATGTCACAGCTGTATGGAAAGAGGCTATAGTTGTACTTATTTGGAAATGTAAAGCTAGTTTATCTGTTTACTACAGGCTCATAAGTCCTACATGTATTTTGGGTAAATATTTTGAATTTGCATTGTGTTTATCATTTAGTGAAATGTTTGATATAAGTAAGGATATATACAGCAACATGGGGCCATCCATGGGATATCATGCATATCAGATTTGATAAGCTTTTATGAAGAAGTTGTAAATTTTCTTGAGGGTATACTTGCTGATAAGGTACATCTATGTTTTGGCTAAGTAGTTTAATTTCATTGCACATCAAGTATTTTTGGATATTTTGATAAATTAAAGCATGCACGTGTTTATCTAGATGGTTGATTAATTTGTTAATTATTTGGAAGAGCAGAGTAAGGACTGGAGATGTATACTACAATTTTAAGGTTCATGTCAAAGGTATCCCACAGAGCTCAGTATTGGGGCCATTTTTGCTTGGTCTGTTAATGAAAGATTAATCTTTCTCAGAGTATAGTTCTGTAAGTTTGCTGATGATCTAAAGATAGGCCATGTTGTCACTAATACTATAGACCGTCATTATATGCAAAAATGCTTGGACCCATTGATTAGCTTTGTGTTTTCTAGGGGTATGAAATTTAATCATAAGTATGCACTTGTGCACAGATTTCAGCAATGAATTTATCATACCTGTATGCCTTGGACAATCATACTTCCAAACTGTCAGAAATGGTCAGGGACTTGGGCATTTGGATTGATTCTTTGTTCAATTTTGATGCCAGTACTTAATAAATAAGTAGGAAGTGCTATGGCCTTATCAAAATATACTGTGCTGCTTTTCCAGTAGGGACAAATGTGTTTTACTATAGATATGTATATATCACTAGTGTCCATCCTATTATTGAATGTGGTGGACTTCTTTGTTTTTATAATATTCATCAATTGAAGGTATTGGAGCACATATAGAAAACATCAACTAGACAGATTAAAGGTTATGAGTTAATGTCTTTCAGCAATTGACATTAGTATTTATCCCTTTATTCACTGGCATATAAACTTATGAAGGGTGATTTAATATTGGTCTACAAATGTTTAAAGGATGATTTCGTAGCAGTTTTGCTGGAAATTGAATATTGTTATCATGGTGTTCAGACAAGAATTGTTCTTCTGATTAAACTTGCTCAAGTTAAGTCAAGACTAAGTTTACTTTTTCCAGGCTAGAATAGGAATATTGTGGAACTCTGTACCTTTATCAGTCGGATGTTCTAATAACTTGAAGACTTTCAAGTTAAGTTAGATCTCTGGTTTAGTCTTTTGAAACATTCACCAGGGTCTGTGATTAAGCAAACTCTTAAATGGTCCAGTTAGGCTTTGAGTTTGGATATAAATTTAAGTTATTGAATCATTTTGCGTGCAATTTATAGGAAACCAACATTTTCAAATAGTTACTTACATTACTGTTGCAACCACCTACACTGACAGAAGAGCCTAGTAAAGGGATAGATGGTTAGACTGTTCCTTTGAGTATCAAATGATATCATTTTTGAATATGGGTTGTATTTTAAAAGGTTTATTTTTAGATTTGAGTTACTCAGAAAATATGGTAAATTAAATAAAAAGGGAAATGATGGCTAAGAGCTTTATTAATTTTAAACCCCTTTTAAGTATGAGTAGCAATTCTAATGTAAATAGTATAAATTGTGGTAATGATTTTAAGGATAAAAGGGTGTTACTGTAGATAATGAGAATATTATCTGCAGTGACATCAGAGATTGATTTTAATTTGGCTATGACAATTCCATATGATGATAGTTTTGGGAAAATAAAAGACATTTTTAACATAAAATGCGAAAATACTATAGGTGCAGGACCTTTAAAATATGTTTTGGGAGATTTTCCCAAGTTTTTTAATGAAAGAGGACCAAATTTAAAGAATGTGTTTGAAAGGATAGCTAAAAGTACAGTTATTAAAGGAAGAATGTGTAAATGCAGAGTATGCAAGCAATGTGAATATGCTAATAATACAGTAGTGTCGTTGTGACTAGTATCCTTATATTATTTCTTGTAAAGTTAATTCAGTTGTAACAGCAAGGGCATTACTTATCTAACAACAAGCATACATCTTGACCTCTTAGTGCAAGAACTCTGGACAAAGCCCAACAAAATGGAGGAACAAAGGCCCAAAAATAGGGACCTATTTTAAATATTACTCTTATGTTGTTAGAGTAACAGGATTTGTTTTAACATACATTTTCTGAAGGATTTGAAGTCTGAAACTCAAATGTATGTCATTATTTAGTGACTTCAGTCCTCAGATCATCCCAGTGATTTTCCAGAAAGCCACAAATTTTATGAGGAATAGATGAAAAATATGAGCCAAAAATTTGGACATTCTGAGAAAATCTGGATAGTTGAGAGGTATGCTAACAAGGGAAATCTAGGGAAAAATCCTAAAGCAGAGAATTTGAGTATGTATATAGCATTAAAAAGAGGATTTGAATAATGCCCTTAGCAGCCATGCTATTAGATGCTCGAATTATAAAAGATTTTTATTTTATATTTGGAGAAGGTTGTGTTACTTAGGGGGGGGGAGGCTGGGAAAATAGGGTTTAATATAGGATGTTATATTGGCAGTCATTGCTGAACTCAGGCCCTGGTATCACTGATAAAGTTTGCCTGCTGTAAGGGTAGCAATATTATAAAAACTCGTTTTTACTTTGCGTTATGTTTTTATTAAGAGATTTTTAGTATTAAAATGGCATTTGATTCTTTTAATGTTATATTTGATGTTTTTATAAAATGTTTTTATTATAAATGCATGTACATAGGAGATGATGTAATGATTACATAACCAGGTGTTTCCTATCTTGGGGATGGTGAGGTAGCTCTGTTTAATTCTGATGAAGTCTTGAAAAAAAGACAAAAGAGCTTAACTTTGAATAAATCTGTGTTTCCTGACATTTTCAAGAGGCGGGGGGGGGTGTTATTAGTTAAAAGTTCTTGAATTAAATGTGTGAACACCATAATAACATTTTGTGTGGCCATCATATTATCAGACAAGACCAAGTTCAACTTTGGCAGCTCTTTGCATGAATGCCAGTTGGAGAACTTCTTCCTTGCATATCCAAACATAAGTCACAGGGTTGTCACAAGAACAAACATTTAAAGAGCAGCTCCAATTCTTAACCTCCTTGATGTCCAGTATTCAGTCATCCCTCGGAACCATGCAGGTGGTGAACTCCCCTTTAATTGCCCTTATTTTTGTTATTAAGAGAGTTATGCCTTCATGTGTCATAGTGATTGGTGTATGTATTAAAGTTTTTGGGTTGACCCTCCCCCCTCCAGTGATTGAGTGTTCATATTAGTCATCAAGTCATAGGATAGTGGTGCTTGGCACTAAGGACTCTGCCCTTAGGACTGGTCCCCAGGCCCTTAAGTAAGGAGGGCTTGCAAGGTTTTGCACACTAAAGCTTGCAGTTAAGTCCTGACATCAAGCAGGTGTTCAGTGTCATGCAGGATTATAGGAGATTACTAGGCTATTGACCCAGAAGTCATTTTAAGCTTAGACATTTCACCTCAGTGTAATATTGTAGAGGTAATAGTTAATAGGATTGCATTTAGTTATGATTGCCTTATGTCCAGGAGTGTTGTAGGTACTATCCCTGGTAAGAATTTATGGTGCCCCATCCACTCATCCAGGTTCCTCTTGAACAGTGTCATAGAAGTGCTCTGTTTCACATTCATTGGTAGCCTGTTCCAAAGATGTGGCAATTGCTGGGAGATGAATCTGTCCCTCCAGATGTCCTATGTAAGTCACAGGCCATATTTAAGTCCCTGGAATGGGTATCCCTAGACCCATTTGATTTATGGATATGCAGTAAGTTCATTAGGTTTGGGTCTTGGGTTGTTCTGTAGGCCAGGCATAAGTCTCCCCTAAGAAGTTTGTATGATAAGGAGTATAGTGACTGAGATTTTAGTCAGTCTGTGTAAGGCACATGCTGGAGTCCCTTAATCTTCTATGTTAGAAACCTCTGAGATCTCTCTAATTGCTGTAGATGCGTAGTATGGTACATACCAGATGGGGCATTATACTCCGTTATGGGTTGGATAAGTGCCAAGTATAGGAGGTTATAACTTCTTTTGCCTTTACTAACAAGTGAGCTACATGGAAAGCTTTCCTTACAATGGTAGACACGTGGTGGTCGAAGTTAGTCTCGGTCAGCCTGTGATCCCAGGTCCCTTACCACTTCATGGGTACTTAGGGTATTGTTAGTGATTTGATAGTGTGAAGGGACATTGTGCCGAAGGGAATGATGATGCATTTCTTTGCATTCAGTTTCAGACCATGACTAATATTACCAGAAATTGGTCTGTGTGAGACCATCCTGGAGTATACTGACATCATAGGGGATTCAGTGATTGCATCTAGTTTGCAGTTGTCTGCAAACTTGGTCAGCCACAACCCTTTAGTTTTCACCTGAACTTCTGAGAAGTATATACCAAAGAGTAGGGAGCCCAGGACTGACCCCTGTGGCACTCTGCTGGTAACAGATCTGCTGGTTGATGTGGAGTCACCCACTTTGATAGTGTGTGTCTGGTTTGTGAGCCAGTTGGCAACCCATCTTACAACAAAGGGGTTTACATTCAGTTTTCCAAGTTTATAGGTAATGGCTGAATGTGGGATTATGTCAAAAGCCTTTGCTAAGTTGAGGTATGTCAAGTGCACAGATTTGTCCTCATCAATGGCCTTGGTCACAATTTCAAAAAATCCACTAGATGTGATGGGCAGGATTTGCCCTTCACAAAGCCGAATTGGGTAGGATCCAGGGTTTGGAGGTCACCTATATCTTTATTTATGAGGTCCATAATGATACGTTCCATGGCCTTACAGATGAGGCTGGTCAGGCTTATGGGTCTGTAATTCCCCAGATCTGTTGCTAGGCCACCTTTGTGGTGGGGAATAGCTGTAGCTGTTGTCAATTCTGCAGGAACAAAGCCTGTGGATAGGCTATGATTGAAAAGGGTACTTAGTGATGATGCTAGTTCATGTTTTACCCTGTTTTGAAGGTAGCCTGGGATATCATCTGGTCCCATAGAGGCAGTGTTCTTTGCCTTGGACAGGGCTTTGAGGACCTGCTCTTCAGATATGTAAGGGGGGTTGGGGGAGGGTTTGTTGTAAGTTAGGAGGGGATAAGGGAGTGAAATTTTTACCAAACCTATCCACTAGCAGGTTTGCTATCTCTGTGGGGTCAGCGTGTTTGAATACCGTTGGCCACCAGTTCTGCACATGCTTGGTTCCTACCCTTTAGGTTATGTACATAGCTGTGAAAGGCCTTATGGTTATCCTTGGCCATATTTGCTAGGTTTCTCTCAAAGGAGCTCTTGGATGATTTGACAAGTTGTCTTATTTGCCTATTAAGACTGAGGAGTGTGCTTTTCCATTGTCGGGTCTTTTGTTTTCTTGGACATCAAATTTGCATTTATTGTACGGTTTGTTGATGTTGAAAGTCCACCATGGCAGCTTGATTTTACTTGGGGCTTTGCCTTTGATTCTTTCTGGTACAGTTGAGTTTATACACGTATGCAAGTGATTGTACAGGGCTTTAGTGTAAGCTTCAGTGTACTTACCAGTTTTAGCTAGGGGTGGGGTTTGGAATGCATTTATACCTTTACCTAGGAGGGTATAAGTTTGCCTTTGTGAAGTTTTTTAGTCTGATTTCACCCTTTGTGAGTTAGTGCCAGTTTGACGGTGACTGATTTGTGGACCCAACAGTTGCACCAGTGCAGCTGATGTTCATCGTGTTTCACTGTTGCAGTCATTACTCTTGGGTTATCCTGCTGGCAGGCTACCTGCAGTCGGCCTGAATTCCAAAGTCTTGGTCTGGCATCAGTTGCTGTTACCTCTTCCCTGATGTCAGTGCGCCAGGGGGATAAAAGATGCAGCTGATGCCATTTTCTTCAGTCTTTCTTGCCGTGTGGTGCCCGAAGCTGAAGCAGTTCGCAAGTGTCGGTCGGCCGACTCCTGAGATTTTCGTGTTCGAATTTCAGATCCGAAGTCTTCATTTAAAGCTAAGTACCCCGTTGGGGAAACTTTTTTCTTGCTCCAGACTGATGTCAGGAAAAAGTTAATAATTGTATTTCTTGTGGGAAGCAAATACCTCATAAAGACTTCCATTCTTATTGTATTCCTTGCCTAGGCCCTGATCATGACATAGCTAATTGCAGATTTTGTGCTAGATTTAACCAATGCACTATTAAGTGTCGGTACAACTTTGCATTTCATTACTTTGACCGAAGATTTAATTACACGATGTCGTCTGATAGCCATCCAACTACTGCAGTTCACAAGAAGTGCAAGGAAAAGGACAGGCATCCTAGGCTTCTTCTAAGCCAGTCGCCAGTTCTCAGTGAGGCACTTTCGCAGCCCCTGACTCCCACTACCTCAGAGCCGCAGGCAGCTGCCAACTCCCATGTGGAGCAGACTAGGCCTCTGGAAACTCAAGGTATTGGACACTTGGAATATATTCCCACAGATGGGTCTGGAGCCGCTGAGCAGGCATCGGCTTCTGAGGGTGATTTCAGGCCTACACAGTTATATATAAAACCGACTACAGCTTCAAAGGCAAAGACTAAAGCACCACTAAAGACAAAGAAACAAGTGCAGCAAGCCCAGGGACAGGCCTCCATGCCTAAAAAACAGATGCTCAAAATGGCCGAAGACCTAATTACTTTGATCAGGGGTTCCCATCCCTCTCCAGAGAAGAGGCCTAGGCAAGAGACAGAATATGAATCTTCAGATCAGGTTTCCATTTCCTCTGACTCCACTTCTGACCAAGAATACTCTTTCCCTCCCTATGAGGATTCCAATGCTGAAGAATCGATCCCTTCAGCCTCCCCTCCTGAGGATTTTTCCTTTGGGGAAACCCTGCATACCATGAGGGAGCACTTCCACTGGGAGAGCCAAGACTACTCAGAATCTAAGAAAAGGCTTAGAGATTTTCTTTTATTACCTCAGCACAGGCCTCTTGCTATCCCTCCTGTTTTAGACATTGTAGATGATGTATTTTCAGAGTCCGGCCTGTCCCCTGACTCTCTTCCCCCTGCACCTGTTAAGCCAGACAGATACTACAGGGTTCCAGATTCACATAAATTTCTTTATAAAAACCCTGCTGCTGACCCAGAAACTATTTCTCAGGGTCCCAAAGGGGTCAAGGCTTCCACTGCAAAAAAAAACCCTATACCCTCCGATAGGAATTCAAGGGCACTGGACAGATGGGGGGAAAAGGTTTACACTTCTGCTACCTTGGCTGTGAGGGCTTTAAATGGTCAATTTCATATGCTTAAATATCAACAATACTTATTGTCACTGCTTAAACAGAAAATGTTAACAAATTCTGAATGTGCAGAAAACAAGGAATGCAGGATTTATTGCATGCAACTGAACAAGTGGGAAAGCATACTTTGCAATGTGGTTTTGATTCTCTGGAGGCCTCTTGCAGGGCCACTGTTATGGGTTCTGTCATTAGGCAACATGCTTGGTTAAAGGAACAGAATCTGCTTGATCATGTTAAAGCAAAATTATTAGATGCTCCATTACAGCATCATACTTTGTTTGGTGTTAAAGCAGAAGAGGTGTTGAAGAAAATGGAGGACAAAGTGAAATCTATGCAGACAGCTAAGGATTTCTTACAGGTGCAGCCACCCAGATTTAGCAGGAACTGGCCTACAAAGAATTGGTCCTTTCCAGTGTCAGACAGGTCACAAAGAGGCAGATACAGATGCCCCAGAAGCAGATCCCAGCCCCAAGGCTCATACAGGCCTAAACAATGGGGTGCTTCTACCTCCAAAAGCGGAGAAAACAAATCACAGCCATACAGGAAACAGTCCCAATGACTTTCCTCTGCCAGAACCAAGAACTTATCTTTTGACAGCCCCCTTAGGGGGAAAACTAGCACTTTTTTCACAAAATTGGCACATTATCACCCAGGACAAATGGGTCTTATAGTGTCTCAGGGCTACAGGTTCCACTTTCACACCCTGCCAAGGGCAAAAGGTATGCCAGACCTGCCACACAATCAATGGGCAGAGGCACAACAGCAAGTTTCATCCCTCATGGACATGAGGGCCATTCAGCGAGTACCACAGCAAGAGCAGGGACAAGGGTTTTACTCAAGACTTTTCTTGGTACCCAGAAAGGACAAAGCCTGGAGACCAGTACTGGACCTGTCTATTCTAAACACATTTCTGGACGTTCCAAAATTCAAAATGTTGACTCTGCAGCAGCTACTGCTCATGCTGGGCAAAAAGGCTTGGCTTGTAACTTTGGACCTAAAAGAGGCATACCTGCATGTCCCAATCAGACAATCTTGCAGAAGATACCTCAGATTCATAGCTGGCTCAGTGCACTACCAATTCTCTGCACTGCCCTTTGGCTTATCTACTGCGCCCAGGGTCTTCACAAAATGCCTGGCACCAGTAATTGCATTTTGCAGACAAAGAGGAATTCAGATATATCCTTACTTGGACGACTGCCTTATTCAAGCAGAGGACAAGGACATTCTACTCAAGCATCTAGCGTTTGTAAAAAGATTACTAATTTGCCTAGGGTACACAGTAAACGAAAATAAATCAAAACTAGTACCCTCTCAAGAGATAATATTCCTGGGTACAAGCTTAAATGCAACTGCCCAGATGGCTTATCTCATGCCAGACAAACAAAGACAACGAACTTCTTACTTCAAAATGTTGGCAACAAAGACCCAGTTATCTGCAAGAAAAATTCTGCAGGCTCTGGGCTTCATGGCATCCTGCATTCTGCTAATTCCATATGCCAGACTGCATATGAGGAAACTACAATGATATCTAAAAAGTGTTTGAACTCAACATTGCCATAGCCTGGAAACATTAATTACCCTCATTCCCTGTCTGCAACAGGAGTTTTGATGGTGGGAAGGGCTGTCACCACAACAAGGGACAGCCATTCACTTTACCCACAGCCAGGCAGACACTAACAACGGATGCATCAGATTATGCCTGGGGGGCCCACTTGGCAGGAAAATGTATTCAGGGCACATGGCCCGCAAGCCAGATGCATCTTCATGTCAATCAAAAAGAGATGCTAGCTGTTCAGAATGCCCTGACAGCTTTCAAAGATCTACTTCATCCAGGACAACTACTGATAAAGACGAACAATACTACAGTCATGTGGTACATAAGCAGGGAGGCACACATTCCTACCCCCTCTGCAGACAAGCCATGACTTTGTGGGACACAGCATTGACTTATCAAGTTTTCACCTGCAAGCACAATTCCTGCCAGGAAAAATAAATACTCTGGCAGACGAACAAAGCAGAAACTTCATGGATCCCCACGAGTGGAAACTGGATCCACAAGTCTTCAACATGTTAACAAGGAAATGGGGATACCCAGACATAGATCTATTTGCCTCCCCTCACAACTGCCAACTACAGAGATTCTGCACAAGGACTTATCACAAGCAAGCATGGAAAGTGGATGCCTTATCCTTCAGCTGGAAAAACTTAACAGTATATGCCTTTCCTCCACTGCCTCTCCTCCCCAAGGTACTCCTAAAGGTCAGACAAGAAAAGCCAAAAATTATATTGATTGCCCCAGACTGGCCACGCCAGCACTGGTACCCAATCCTAAAGAGCTTATCCCAAGGTCCAGCCTGGACATTGCCTCAAATTTCTCACTTACTGTCCCAGCAGAACAATCAGATCCTGCACAGCCAACTCAGGTCCTTAAATCTGGCAGCATGGCGGATAATGTAGCCATTCAGAACACTCCTCTCGCCAGAGCTGTGATGGGTGTTATTTTGGAGGCCAGGAGGCCCAGTACCAGAAAATCTTATGCAGGAAAATGGAAGAGATTCTGTGCTTGGAACCAGGCACAAGGAATTGACACGTTTGTACCAAATATTCCTCAGATTTTACAATACTTAACTGAGATGCTGGACAAAGTCCTATCCTTTTTATCAATTAAGATTCATGCCTCTGTCATTTCAACCCATCACAATACGGAACCACCTATCTTTTCTCATCCTTTAATAAGGCAGTACCTCAGAGGGGCCAAAAACATAAGACCTCCAACGAGAGCACCAATACCTGCATGGGACCTTAATTATGTCTTGGAAAAACTCTGCCTCCTTTTGAGCCAGCCTCAACAGCTGATATAAAATTTTTATCCTGGAAAGCAGCTCTGCTCCTAGCAATAACCTCTGCAAGATGAGGCTCTGAGTTAAAGGCACTCATGGCTGTGGAACCTTTTATCATATTCCATCCAGACAGGGTTTCTCTGAGGACAAACCCGACATTTATGCCTAAGGTAGTGTCCAGTGTGGCCCTTAACCAAACCATTCACTTGCCCACCTTTTATCCAAACCCACAGGACAAGGGAGAAAGACTTCTGCATTCTTTGGACATACACAGACAGCTATGCTTCTACTTGGACAGAACTAAAACTTTCAGAAAGACTGAGCAACTTTTAGTGGCATATGCTGCAGTATCACAAGGAAAGGCTATCTCAAAACAGACTATTTCAAAATGGATAGGCCATTGCATTCATTTCTGCTACTCACAGCATGGCAAATCAGGGCCTAAGGGCATTAGGCCACATTCAACCAGAGCAGCAGCCACTTCAACAGCCTTCCTCAGAGGAGTACCAACCAAAGACGTCTTAGAGGCTGCAACTTGGAGCACACTTTTACAAAGCATTACCACTTGCCTCTGCACTCTAAATCCAGAGCAGGCTTTGCCACTGCAGTTCTGCAGGGCCTCATAGCCTCTCCTAATCCTATTTAGCCCAGCCACCCATCCTCAGCTTTGGGATTCAACCCAAGAGTAATGACTACAACAGTGAAACACGATGAACATAGTACAGTTGTGTACCTACCATAAATGTAGATGTTTGAGTGTATTCACTGTTGCAGTCCAGGTTACCCTCCCACCATCCCTCTTTCTTTTGCTGGGTCTTATTTGTACTTCTCTATTCTATACAACCTATGTGGTGTATTTGCTTGTAGATGAAGGAAATGTTTACTTTAGTGCATGAATGTTTATTTTCATAATTTATTTAGCCTACCCTTTTGGGGGGCACCTGACATCTGGGGCAAGAAAAACTGAAGAAAATGGTGTTGACTTCATCTTTTATACTCCTGGCGCACTGATGTCAGGGAAGAGGCGACAGCAACTGACGCCGGACCAAGACTTTGGAATTCAGGCCAACTGTGGGTAGCCTGCCAGCAGGATAACCCAAGAGTAATGACTGCAACAGTGAATACACTCTAACATCTACATTTATGGTGGGTACACAACTGTACTTTTGACATGTTGGTGAGGATCGGATCTAGAATGTTTAATGAATAGTTTCAGAAATGATCACGAAGGAGATCGGTGAATGGATATTTCTGCCTGAGCTTTATGGGAAAATTTGGTGAATTTAACTGTCCGGCTTTGGTGCATAATTGCACGGCAGTGCTTATGTTGTGCAATATGCAAACAAGCAGAAACCTGCTCAAATGCAAGGCCCAAGTACCAGAAGCTAAAACTTTAAAAAATATAACAAAATTCAAAAGGACCAATGAAGATGCTTATTCCAAGCCCAAGTCCGGCCTCCCTTTACCAGTCAAGTGCCAATCAAGTAAAGGAGCATATCGGTAAGGAATTTGATATAAAGCTTTCAGCATGCTAAGAGTAGGCCTGCTTCTGCTGCATACTTCCTTTGACTAGTGCATGACTGTGCAACAGTTCCAGTCTCTCGGCATGCAGTATTAAACTGTTACATGCTTGCCTCTGCCAGATTTACACCAGTGCATAGTTGGGGCACTGTACTCTGAATTTTTACCCTCCTCTCTATAATGTATCTTTACAATACCCCTTTCACAATTACCATTCCTTCTTTTAGTCCTGGAAAATCCCAAAAGAGGGAGAAGATCACTAGTTTAATGAAAGCTCTTGAGTGCCTCCTGTCACAGTTTTGCACTTATATTTTGAACCACAGCATGTGGTGGTATGATGCATTTTCCACTACCAGCATTCTAAGTATATTGGGGCCCTTTTTTAAATAACCACTTTATAGAATTCCTTTTTGCCTTCATTGACTTTGCTAAAGTGTTTACCTTGTTGATGCCAGTGTAGAGATAACATTTGGATGCGTCCACAGACTTTACTGGATACTCCACAGTGCATGTGTGGGGGCATATCCATTAAACTCTGTGGAAGTATCCCAGTGCTATCCATACAGTGATGTTACCAAGGGTGAAGTAGACTTGTATGGGCATATCTTTAATGTAAAGTTTAAGAAGTAATTTGTTAAGAAATTGCCCACGTGAAATAGGAACAATAGAGCAATATGCGTCACAATACTTAAGCCACTAAGTGCATGTGTAAGCTGTGATGCAACACTGTAAGTGACGCACAGTGTTCCCCTTCTTTTCTGCCACAAAAATTACCCAAGTGGCCAATTCTCATGGCTGCTGTACCATGTTTCTGACTATAATTTGGAATTAACAGTGAAGAAGCAGTTCCTCAGTCTGCATTACCATATATTTTCCAGTAGCCTCATATGTCACCATATAACTCATCAAATATATTATCATAAGTAAGTTTATGAATAATTATGTAATCATTTTAGTATTCTGTTTTTAATCTTATCTTTTGTAATAATACATATACAAATATACAATAATGTATATAAAGGACAAAAATAAGCTATATTGCAATAAACAGTGATGACATTTTCAGCCGTAGTTATTTTTGCACACTGTAAAGCTGGTGGAGAGAGAGAATGCTATTTGTTTGAGACACTCTTAGCAGGTGTTTACTGCAGTACTACACAGCAGTTTATGGTAAACCAACAAATATGCAGCCCCCAATATGTGTAGTTTCCTAAGAGTATGTTCATTATGGCCAAACAGTGGCATACCTTATATGGTTTGAAGTGCATGACTTTTACTTGTATTTTAAGACACTTGAGATTACCATTTACTCTGTGACAAATGCTCTTTTATAACACAGCCTTCCACTTGGTTTCCTAAATTGTTACATGTTTACACTTTGACTCTGTTCAGACTTGGAATATTTATTTTAAATTATTTTGAATACGAATCTGCCTTTTTTGCTTTGGCAAGTGTGCATAAAAACTGTATGTTTTCTGATATGCAGCCAAGTAAAACTGCTGAGATAACAAACTTCTGTATTGTATGTGTTCTTTTTCAGGTAACACAAGATAAGATCATCTGTTTGCCAAAAAGAATACAGAATGAGACCGGTCTCAATATTTCTGGTGAAATCACAGTACCAAGGCAAATGGTGTCACCTCAAACCTCACCACAGCAGGCTGAAATGAAAGGATTGAAAACGAACTTAGATCTTCAGCAGTACAGCTTTATAAATCACATGTGTTATGAGCGTGCCCTGCACTGGTATGCAAAGTACTTCCCATATCTGGTTCTCATTCATACTCTGGTCTTCATGATCTGTAGTAATTTCTGGTTCAAATTCCCAGGCTCAAGTTCTAAAATAGAACATTTTATTTCTATTTTGGTAAAGTGTTTTGATTCCCCATGGACGACAAGAGCATTATCTGAAGTTTCTGGTGAAAACCCAGAAGAAAAAGATAACGCAAGGAATATTCTGCACAAGTCTAGCACAAACATAGCTGCAGAGGAGGGAACTTTGGTAAAAGCTCCATCTTTACGATCTATTCCTGATAAGATTGTGGCTGAGAAAACAGCAGCTGGCGCTCTGGATAAAAAAGAAGGAGAACAAGCAAAAGCATTGTTTGAAAAAGTAAAGAAGTTTAGGTTGCATGTCGAGGAAAGTTACTTGCTTTATACCATGTATATCCAGCAAACCATAGTGAAGGTTATGAAATTTTTGCTTATCATTATTTATAATAGTGCCTTGGTCTCGAAAGTACAGTTTACAGTAGATTGCAATGTTGATATACAGGAAATGACTGGGTATAAGAATTTTTCCTGCAATCACACAATGGCACATTTGTTTTCTAAACTTTCCTTTTGTTATTTATGCTTTGTTGGTATTTATGGTTTAACATGCCTTTATACTTTATATTGGCTATTTTATCGTTCCCTTAAAGAATATTCATTTGAGCATGTGCGACAAGAGTCTGGAATAGATGACATCCCTGATGTGAAAAATGATTTTGCTTTCATGCTTCACATGATAGATCAGTATGATCCTCTTTACTCAAAAAGATTTGCGGTATTCCTTTCAGAAGTGAGTGAAAATAAACTTAAACAGCTGAACTTAAACAATGAATGGACAGTAGAAAAACTAAGACAAAGGCTGCAGACAAATTCTAATAATAGGTTAGAATTGCAACTGTTCATGCTGCCTGGATTGCCAGACACAGTTTTTGAATTAACAGAACTGCAGTCTTTAAAGCTGGAAATAATTAATAATGTTGTAATACCTGCAGCTGCTACCCAACTCGAAAACCTTCAAGAACTTTCACTCTACCAATGTTCTGTCAAAATTCATACTGCAGCGTTAGCATTCATGAAGGAAAACCTTAAAGTTCTTCGAGTTAAATTCGATGATAACAGGGAACTTCCGGTTTGGATGTATTGCTTGAGAAATTTAGAAGAGCTGTACTTATTTGGTTGTTTATGCCCAGATGTTTCCAAAAACATCACACTTGATTCTTTGCGTGAGCTTAAAAGTCTCAAAATTCTTTACATAAAAAGCAACTTGTCAAAAATTCCACAGCCTATCATGGATGTTTCCAGCCATCTCCAAAAGTTATTCATACATAATGATGGTACCAAACTGATGATGGTAAATAACTTGAAGAAAATGGCCAATCTCACTGAACTGGGACTTATTCACTGTGACCTGGAACGCATACCTCATGCCATTTTCAGCCTTCTGAGTCTGCAGGATTTGGATTTGAGGGAAAACAGCCTAAAATCTATTGAAGAAATTATTAGTTTTCAACATCTGCGTAAACTCAGTACCTTAAGACTTTGGCATAATAGCATAATAAATATACCAGAACACATTAAAAAATTAACTAGCCTAGAACGACTCTATTTCAGTTATAACAAAATAGAAGTCCTACCGTCACACCTTTTTTTGTGTAACAAGATCAGATATTTGGACCTTTCTTACAATGATATTCATTTTATACCTCCAGAAATAGGAGTTCTTCAGAGCTTACAGTATTTTTCTATCAACTGCAACAAAGTAGAAAGCTTACCAGATGAACTTTATTTTTGCAAAAAGCTGAAAACACTTAAAATTGGCAAAAACAACTTGAGTGTGCTTTCTCCCAAAATCGCTAACTTAAGTATGCTGTCACATTTGGACATTAAAGGAAATCACTTTGAAGTTCTTCCACATGAAATAAGTTATTGTAAAGCTTTGAAGCGCAGTGGTCTAATTGTTGAGGATATCTTATTTAAAACTCTGCCCCCTGATATCAGGGAACAAATGCAAGCCGAATAGTTTTTCCAGCCCCATTCTATCTTGGATAGTTTAGAGCCCAATGCATATAGTATATGCTGTTCAAAACCAAAAGGAATTTTTGTAGTCAACAGGATTTTACTTTGTCTTGGCCAGCTATGTTAATGTATGACAGGTAATATTTTAACCAGTCAAATGTTATTGAATTTTGTGTATACTTTAAAGTTATAAAAAAGTGACTTTTAATTTAAATTTTCTATTTTTGTATGAAAATGCTTTGTTTTTAAGGAAAAGGTAACAAAATCAAATGTTTTATTTAAGCATTGTATTTTTTCTTACTTAAATGCTTCTCTTTTAAGAAGTGCTGGTTCCTGAAAGAGTAAAATGTTCTGAGAAGTCAAACATTCATATTTGAAGCATTTTAACAGCAAATGTGATTTTCACATTTTTCTATTCTGTTTTGTAACCTGAATATCAAACTTCAGCAAAATGTTTTGATATATGCATCAGGGCTTTACATTTACTACTATAAGAATAATAATTGTATGAGTGTAATTTGTGCTTTTCATACTTTGTACTGTGACATGTACAAAGAACAAAAATAAGCCTTTAAGTTACTATTACATCTGAAAATGTCATCAGTTCTGTGTCTGACGCAAAGTGCCCAACTGCCCATTGCTTTTTGTCCTGAGCAGAATTACTAGTGCCTTCTCTGCAAAGTTAGACCAAATTTATTATAGTCCTTTTGCTGTAGATCAGGGTAAATCGGGGCATACAGGTTTGAAAGTACAGTAAAAATGAATCTAGAAGGTTGTGCATCACTGAAGACTGGATACATTTCTAGTACACATACAAGTCACATTTCTATTCTTACAGTTATAAAAGGATGAGCAGCGTGAGCAAATGTAAATATGGTCAAATACATTTGTAAAACAGTTTTAAATGAAATGCATGGAGCACAGTGTTTATGCTCCTGTATTGCAAAAAAAGATGAACCAGTTAAGCACTTTTGTAGCATGAGACCTGATCGTAGCAACTGTTAATCACCCGTTATTAAGCTGTTAACATCAGACATCACTCCAGGAAATAAAATGTGCCAGTACTGACCAGCATGCAACAGAATTAAAAATTGCTTTCTTTCTGCCTGCTATTCTGTGCCAGTAAAATATCCCTGACTTTCTTACCCTAATGTTAGGCATTTTACACTGTTCTTTTGACAGTGCTTGCTAATTACGTTGTGGCTTTTAAAGCCAGAAAACACTTTGCACTTTTTTCTCTAACTAGTGATGGCTACAAAGAATTATGGTTGGGTCTGCAATCATAATCCTCCATTATGTGCTCTCGACGTGGAAGATTCACCTCTCAAGCTTTGCTTTCATGTAGAATTTCTTGGCATCCATGATTTGAACACATAATACCATCATTACAGAAAAAAAAACAATCATATTCCTCTATATTGTAATCTAAGTAATAGAGGATTTGTCATCTTTAGAATGGTTTTGCATAGAACTAACAAATTATTGCAGGATTTAGAACAAACCGATATTTTGCTGTATTTAAAAGTGATATATAGATGCTGTACGAAAGCACTAGCTATGTGAATAGCCTCTTCTGTTCAAATTCTTTATTTTATTATACCAGGTGATCTATGACCAGTTCTCATGGAAAATGTAAAGTATTATTAAGTAGCCGAAGGAAGTGTGGCCGGTTTCCTCTCATTATATTATCCCATGGAAGTTGCCATGTCTTTTGTCTATGTTTCAGGGTCAGTGTATCACCTGCAGAAGAGATTACATAAAAATGTTCTGCCTGTCTACTTGCTATAAAACATCTGTGTTTCACCTTTAGATTAGACTAATTTACAGGTGTACAGTGCATCTGTCACATGGCCTGATATTCAGTAGCATTGTGTTTTGTGGTGCTGGATACCAGCACTCTTAGTATCAGGAGTATTAGCATTAATGTCGGTCTACTAAAGCTTCCCACATAAGTAAGCAGAATCCAGATAATAAGGTATTGCTGCTCAACGCTCAGAGCCTTAACAAAAACTGTACTCCCTGCAAGCACTCCTTACCTTGGAAAACATTGATGTATGCATTATCACAGAGGCCTGGTTCAAGACCATTGAAAGCACTCCATCAATGCAGGGTTTTAATGCTTGTCACACATTCAGACCTAACACAGTGTCTCCATATTCTTATAAAAAATAATCTCCAGGCTAATTAGGCAGGATAATGACCTGGAACTCTTCCATGTACAACTTACTGTTAGCTAAACCCCTAAAAATCGTCCTAGCTAGTTGTAGTGCCCCCTCAGTATCCCATACCTCCAACCTAACTAGTATGGTTTTCCATATTAGGCCAAACACCGTTCTCCAAGGAGACTTCAGGTACCCCTCCATAAACTGCAAGACTTATCCATCCTGAAACATGTATGTTCAGAGATTTCTGGACTTCAAAATGTACAAACTCCATGGACCAGTTAGTCTGCACCCCACCTATGAGTGGTAAAATCCTGGACTTCCTCTACAAATATAGGGCAGCTTTTCTCACCACCAGGTTGTAACTTCCTCCCTGGTCATATCAGATCTTTTTCATCTTGATAACCCCACTGTTTATGCAGAATCCTTCACTGCCAAATTTGATGCAGATGTAAATAACTGCACAGATGCACCTGTCTCCATCAGAAATAAATACAATGCCAAATTCAAAAATAAACCCCTGTGGTAGAACCCAAATATAAGCAGCTGTATAATGAAAGAAAAAAAAACTAATTGCCTACAAACATAAATCTTAACTCTCAAGATGCTAAAAATGCTCTTGCTAAACAAAACAAAGAACTCCAGGTCCTGATCAAATCATCCAAAGCTGGATGTGAGGTAAAAATAGCCATTCAAGTGAAGGATAACCATAAAGCCTTCTTAAATTATGTTGAAAATCTCAGAAACAATGCACAGATCTGTGCAGATCTAATAGTAAATTATGTCACTTACTCTGACCCAGAGGACATAGCCAATCTACTAGCAGACAGATTTAGATCAAACTTCAGCCCCTCTCCCCTCCAGTATTCTCAGATCACATACCCACACCTACATCTTCCCTCAAATCTTCCAAGAACAAGTTTTCAAAGTGCTACCTAAGGCCAAGAACTCTACCTCTGTGGGGCTAGATAGCATGCTAGGCTGCCTGACGGTCAGCCTGAAACATGATTTGTCTCATCCTCTACAATAGTTATTCAGTATCTTCTTTAAGTAGGTTTTTTGCTAGATGAGTAGAGAACAGCAACAGTCTTTCCCTTGCACAACTGTTGGGCTTTAACAAACAAGATGATTATAAACCCGTAAGCCTAACCAGTCTCATCTGTAAGACTATGGAAGTGATCATTATGAAATTAATAAATAAGAAAATAGGTAACCCACGGAATCTCAGCAAAACCCAGCTGAGTCATCAGGGGCAGCCCTGCCTGCTTAATCTGATCGTTTTTGAAAAACTTACTGAAATAATATACAAGGGCAAAACAGTGCATATCCCATATATAGATCTCACAAAGGCATCAACACCATCTCTCACTTGAGTATCATAGATAAACTCTATCAGCTAAATGTTATCCCTATATTAACTCATTGGATATCAAATTAGCTCACAAATTGAGCCCAGGAAGTTAAGGTAGGAGGCTCTACATCCTCCAAAAGACCTGTCACTAGTGATGTACCCCAGGGTTCTGTACTTAGGCCACTTATCTTTGGCATTTACTTCTCAGAGGTGGATGCTAATGTTAAGTGCTTGTGGATGGCCAGGTTTGCAGATAACTGCAAACTTGATACCATCATAAACTCCACAAAGGACAACAAGACCCTCCAAGACAGCCTGTCCCAAACAAATACGTGGTGTCAAAACCATGGACTAGAACTAAATGCCAAGAAGTGTGTGACAGCACACTGCTGAAAACTGATTCTGTAGTTATAGATCTGGAAAACTATATCGACAATGAGCTGTCTTTTGATCACCTGGTGTACATTGTTGTAAGAAAGTCATTTTTCTTCACACAGCTTAAATCTAACGCTACTGTGTTCTTATCCAGGGATGCAGTTCTGCTGTACTCGGCACTCATTAGGCAGATCATTGAGTTATAATACTCCTTTTGGCATTACCTGTCCAAACACCTGTCATAACCGGAACAAATACAACTCTTTCATACTAAAAAATCAGTGGTCTAAATTGCAAAAATTGTGTGGACCTTCTTAAAAGCTCTTGTCCCTTTTGTCAGTATCATATATGCTTCTGAAAGGCAACCTCTGCCTTGTGTATAGAGCTTCAACAAAGCATATTGTGTCAGACCTATTACTCCTGCACAAGTCCAGTGATATAAACACCAGCTGATTCTCATTTGTAAAATAAGTCAAGCATGTTGGAGGGATAGGTTTGTACCATAGATGGTTAACTGCAGATCCACCCTCCCTCCCTCCAGTTTAGTGATGGAAACTTGTAAATGTCCCAAAATATCTTTGCTTAGCCCATCTCTGGATTATTTGTGTGCTAAATATAAAAAACTACCATCGGAATGTAACTGTAGGCCTATTAAGATCCTCATGATCAGTAGTTTATAGTATACCTATAAACGATTTATACAGAATATGTATAATACTGCAGGAGTCCTCCAACCAAATGTTGTCTGTTATCAAATTCTAGGGCTGTTAAGTAAGATGAAATATGTGGTACTGCACACACAGTATGTCCATTAACACAACATATTCAGTTACCCACCTGTGGGCAGGAAGAATTGATGGATGATTGCCATTGAGGAGTGATGTTTTATACCTGCTGGACACATCTATGCCTTATTATTTGTCCAAGTATTTAGTATGCACCATATCTGAATCTTCAGTTTCCATCATATGGCAGTTTAATTTCTGCAGTATGAGCATTGTGTTAGGTGGATAGCAATGCAGAAACACTGTATGCACATTCTTAAGCACCTAAGTACTTTCAGCACTGTCACTTATGTTAATGATGTAAGCTGCTGCAGAATTTTATTGCATACTTTAAATTAGAATTGTGGGTCTGTGATGAGGATTTTTTGCACCTAAATACTGTTAACTAACTTATAGAGGTGGCATTGATGTCAGTTGTGGTATTATGGGCAGTAAGAATAAATTACTGTGCTATTAGAAATCCCGTAGAGCATTCTACCATCACAGGCAGTTGTCACATGTGGATTTAAACTGCATCTTATACTCACTCACTGTACTCACTGTCTACATTTCTGCATCTGTTCCGTGCCTTCACTGTATTATTATTATGGCTACAATTCCAGTCCTTGATTTTCTTCAGTTTAAGAAGTACTTATTTCTTTTAGCTAGTATCTTACCAAAAGTTGTACCAATAAACTTTGCAAAGCAGTGAACCTTTAAGTACTGCATAATGCCTGAATTCCTGTGCAGGAGTCCTTGTGTTATCCTATTCTTGTGTTATATATCCATCCATCCGTCCACAGCCCCTTTTTGTCATTTTTGCACATGGGGTTGGGATGTCACTTCAACAGTGACAATCATCTAGAGCCAATGTTTATACTGCCAGGTGGCTAGCCCTGCCTCAGTAGTTCTTCCACACAACACTCACACCTGTGGCCAGTTTAGAGTGTGCAGTCCACCTACTGCATGTCTTTGGAATGTGGAAGGAAACTGGATCACCTGGAGGGAACACAGGTAAACACGGAGGACGTGCAGACTCTGTATACAAGGCACCCCAGCCAACAATCGAACTGGGGAACCTTTTGCTGTGAAGTGACAATGCTACGCACCATGCCACTGTTAGTTATACCAATGCCCAGTATTATTTTTCTGTTTTTGTGTTGCGTATACATTTGAATGTAAGATCAATTGTTAATGAGTCTGTAGCTGAACAGGTAATACACTCACCTTTGGTGCTGGAAGATCAGGAGTCTGTGAATTCTCTTCTACACCAAATAATTGAATTCATTTTCTGTTTCTGACACTGCAGTGCACCATTAGAGGGTGTTGCATTCCTGAGTGTGTTGCCCTTCAGATGAGATGTCAAACTAAGGTTTTATTTGCCTGAGTTTGTGGTAGCTCAGCTGATTGTATAAGATCCCATGGCACTTACCAAAGAGTAGGGTATTCTGCTTTGTGCTCTGACCAGATTTCTCCTAGTCATTATGAATATCACCTCCTGTCTCCCCCAGAAAAAAGCCACTGGCTTAGTGAGGCTACCCAGTTAGCAAAGGTTAAAAAAAATAAAATAACTAGTTTGAACTTGGTAATAAAATCTATGCTTTGCATGGTATAATGTGAATACTGGCCGGGAGCATCAATTTTGATACAACAGACCCTGTAGTAAACCGAATCGAGCGTAATCGGTAAGACTTTTGCATAATGTGAAACTATAGTTTTGATTGTTTCTTGAAAGTTTATTGAAGAAAATGAAAAGGACTGCACAGATTCAGCTTGTACTTTATTAGTGTTATTATTTTTTTCTGCAAAGCGCATAACATTTTTTTAAGTCTCTGGAATACTCTAAAAACTTAATGAAATGACACTTTGGTTAATGTGTGTGACAGAGCAAACATCTGCTTTCTTTGCTGTTTCATACCTAAACATGTAGGGGAATACTTATATTGCAATACTTTCTTTTTGAAAAATGAGTTGCACTTTGCATTCTTTATTTTCGGTGGTTTTGCATGTTGTGGTTAAAGAGAGGCATTTGTTTTCTTTCTTTTTGTATATTTTGTTTCACTACTTTCAGATATTGAAATATTTGGCTTCCCTACATAATCTCGAAGAGAAATTCTCCAAATGTCACTAGCTTTCATATAAAAGAAAAAAAAAAAAAAAAGACAAAAAGCAGGTGGCCAAATGCTTTTCCACATAAGAAATTATTACCAGTGCACACTTAGAAATCGCACTGGTAATAATTTCTTATGTGGAAAAGCATTTCACCACCTCCCGTTTGTCTTTTTTTTTCTTTTACATGAAAGATTCACTTTTTAGGGAGCTTTCTGTCTTCCGTGAGTTGGTACAACTTCGGAGTTTGTGTAACACACAAAAAAGGAGTTTTTCACCCTTTTTGGTTTTTGGTTGTTTTTTTTTTATTTTGTTTGTGTCTACTTTCAGGAAGTTGTCGTTTCATACTAGAACCAAATTGTTCACTATTGTGCCTTTTAACTTTTAGCTTTTGGTGATTTTCATGCATCTGTTGTGTAACTGTATGGCTTTAATTTGGTTTCATTGTAAGACCACATGTAGCATTTAAAACATGGGGTACTAGGTGACTCAACCGTATCCAGACAAGCTTCATTTATACCATTTATGTTAGAATGTTCTTGAAGAGTTTAATTTTAAATTATATTTATCATATCCAGGCATAAAAAAAACGATTTGGAGTCACCTCTGTTAAAATGTGCTGTGATTTCTTTATTCTGTATGTAGATCCTGTGACCATTACATACAATAGTCAACCGCATTTAGACAGTAAACAGATTCTTCTACACATCATCAGAATAGTTTAAGAAATGTGTATGTACTGAATTAGACTTTGGTAGTTCTAAGTACTGCGGTATGTAGTTGTGTAAAACCATTTTGGAATTATACTGGGTACAACAATATTCCATAAAGACACACTGACAAGTCAATGTGTGTGTCACTTATGTCTGGTTGACAGTAATGATTATTTTTAAAGTCTTTTCCTTTAACACCATTAATAGATTAAAGGTTTATTACTATTTTCCCCCATGGCTGTTGTTTAAATCATGCTACTGCGGCATCAGTTTCTGTATTGACCCTTTCTTCCTTATTCTCCAATTAATTTTCATCATAACCCTGCTTATCTTTTGGAATATTAATATCATTTCTGGTGACTGTCCATGCCTATTTGGTATTCTGGTGTACAAAGGAATTTTAATACTGCACTAAATAAAGAAAAAGTCATAAATGCAATAACTTGAACTAAGAAAAAAAAATGTTTATGACCTGCATCTAATGGCATATTTTGTTTTTGCATCCCCTAACCCCACATGGTCTTCAATTTTCAACTTCCTTTCTATATTTGTGTCATAATTTGTCATTGAGGTGCCTCTTTGATCAAGGTATCAATATCTCTTGTGAGTTTCACGCTTATTCACCCAACATTTGATTTGTTTTTGTTTGCATCTGAGTCTCCCTGCTAAAAGGTAGGTGGGACCACCCATTGTAACCAGACAAATCAGAGTTCTTAATAAATGCCACTTCGCTGCTGTTGCTGTCCATTGCTGATATTCTGTAAAGGCGTAGAAATTCTTTGCAAAGGGCTTCATTAGTGCATGCTGCCCAGGTTCATTTTAAGCTGTTTAGGTTTATTTCATGACACCAAAGAATGGAAAAAAATCTGTTCTGAAGTTTCACTGCTGTTTGTAAACTGTTTTCTCCCCACCACTGTTAAGGAAACTGCTCCCAGAGGAGATACTTTGTTGTTCTGATGTACAGTAATGCCATACTCTACCATCACAAAACATTACAGTAATGCAGTGAAAAAACACAGTTGTGCTTGCTAGAATCCTGATAATTGGCTTTAATAGCTTTCATATAGACTTGACTTCCCAAGTGGCTCCATAAAATGAGACTTAACCAGCAGAAATCTTTCTTCTGTTGCTTGGCAAGTGATCAAAATGTTCAGTACCCATTTTCTTGGGAGCCACACCCTCTTGACCCATGCTGTCGTCCCCTGTACCTGGATTAAGGGGCATGCTCATCACTGTATACTGTTATCCCAAGGATCATTTATGCAGAAAATAATTTTTTGCCTGGGTTTACCACTGCCCCACCCCACAAAAAGAACTTTTAAGGAAAAGAGTGATTTTCAAGATTCACTCTTCTCCAGGTTTTCAGTCTTTTTTTCGGCTTTTTGTGACCTACATTCTGTAGTATAATCTGGAAATTAAGATGTCCGATTCCAATGCCAGTGGCTGTTTGTGACGTGCATACTGTAGTATAAATGGGAAATTAAGCTGTCTGATTCCAATGCCACTGGCTGTTTGTGATTTTAGCACTATAATATGATCTGGAAATGAAGCTCTCCAATTCCATATCAGTGGCTGTATTTGTGACATACATACTGTAGTACAGTCTGAAAATTAAGCTGTCTGATTTACATTCACAATTCCTTTTGAGTATATGTGTATATATATATATATATATATATATATATATATATATATATATATATCTATATATGCATGTATGGCATTATCTACCTATAATCTGTGTTAACTTTACTTTGGTAAAACGCTATGTTATCCAGGTTCTGAGCGTATTTCACCCATGTGGCATGTACTGTGTATTGAGCGTTTATGATGTATTTTGGGTAGAAATAGAGCTGTTATGTTGAGTTCATGCTGTTTGTATGACCAACTGCTCAAATGCTGGTTCTCTTTAACTCAGCTTTACTTGCTAAGGTCTAACCAGTGTGCACCTATCTTATGCTGTGGCAAACAGATAGGTAATACTAAAATTGTATTACAGAAAGTTTTTTCTTCGTACCGGTAATTCCAGTCGCTACCTAGAGAGCTTGTTTGTACCCTATATTTGCTTATTTGCCTCCTTTAGATGTGTTTGGCCACAATGTGCTGATATTTTAGTACTCTTATCAGTCACATGTAACGATGTTTTACTAGTTACAATTATAGCCCACTTTATAAAGTGCTCAGGCATAGTGCGCTAATTATATATGCTTATTTGCCTCCTTTAAATGCAATTGATCACAATGTGCTAATATTTACTACTCTTTCAGATTCATGTAATGATGTTTTACTAGTTACGCTTATAGCCCACTTTAAAAAGTGCTCAGGCATAGAGTGCTGACTATTTTATCTCTTGTGTTAGAAACCAGATTCTTTTCCCAGGTACAAAGACGTGATTTTTGCTATCGGGGCAACTATCTCTTATTTACTTGATCTGCTTGATGCAACTAGGACATAAATTAATCGGACGCAGTATTTTACAAGAGGGAAACTTAATATAGCTATTTATAAGTCTATTTACTGGTATTTCTGAGTTGTTTTTAGTCTGTAAATTAACCTAGCTATTAGTCAGTCACCCTAGCCATTCCTCACCGCATGCAAGGTCCTACTAATGTTAATTTAATCTAGTTATATTAGAACCTGCTCAGGCTGATATTATGTGGATTATGACTCCAAATTCCTAGGTACAGAAAATTACCCTAGAGTTGCATACTACTTTTACATTTTAGGTGATGTTTATCTAATATAGTGGCTTTTGTAATCTGTATATGCTGATATTTAATGTGTTTTTGGACTATAGTATACAACAATTTTCTCTAGCTAATGAAAGCATTAATTGTAGCTGTGAATGCTGTGAATGTTGTATTTAACTGTTAATCTGCTCTGTTGTTATCTTCTTTATCTAAGATCCTAAAGTGAATACTGATTAGTTGAAGAAGGTTGTAGGAGGCTAATGTTTTTTTTATGTGCCCCACAATATTATTTATTATTTTTCCAAGAATATATGATGTTTTTCTGTGTGTAGCCTACCTTGCTTTTTTACATTCTACTCAGTTACTGACTTGCACTCCTCCCCACCATTTCTCTTTCCCAATTTTTGTAAAGACTGTAACCTAATTTGCCAGTTTTTATTTATTTGTCTGTCTCTTTTTCAGCTTATAAGCCTAGTGCTGTGACTCAGGCTGCCCCCTATTTAGCAAGATAGCAACAAAAAAGAAATTCCTACTGAACTGAAAAGAAACCTCACCTGTAACCCTTATGTGGACTACCTAGAAGTGCTTCGCTCAGCCTCACAGAGTAGGTGATATCCTACATTTTTACAGGTTTAACTGTATAGTAGTGAGTGCTTTGGGTAACCTATTTGTAAGCGCTAGCACACCTGCGGACCTACCCCGAGGCCGTCCATTCCCCTCTTTTTTAATCTTCTCTGCCTTACCTCCGATCAAGCTTTGTGAATTAGTGTAATTTCCTTCATAGGCCACTAGATGGTAGAAAACACCAGTACTTCTAGCTGAACTCCTCCAGCTCTAACACCTCCCTCCAGCTATTCCTGTAGGATCTTTACATCCTGATATCCCCCCTCCCGTAGAAAGGCATAAAACAGGATTTTACCTTCTTATATCAACAGTACTTCATCTAGATAGCTCATTCTTTCTGTCTCTTAATTACTCCTGCTTCTGGGCTCTTTACTAAATACCTACTCCCCTTATACCTAGAACTAAGGACACCCTTTACATTTCTTGTTTGGAAAGTAATTAAAGAAAGTGCCACTTACCCTACTCTAAGCTGTATAAATCTCAGTCTCACTGAATAACTGATTACCTCTAAGCGGTAACCCGCTCTGTTCGCCCTGCAGGCTCACTCTGCTCCTCT
Organism: Protopterus annectens; assembly: GCF_019279795.1. NCBI lineage: Eukaryota > Metazoa > Chordata > Ceratodontiformes > Protopteridae > Protopterus > Protopterus annectens. The sequence continues at coordinate 834,804,808 of NC_056744.1, forward strand.
ACCCTATCCCCAATTCCTACCCACCCCAGAGGTCCTAAACTTATACTCCTTTAACCACACCCTCTCTCCCAACCATCCGATCTAATACTTCTACCAATCTATATAATTTAACCACACCCCACCTATTTCACACTTCCCACACCTCCTACATCCAGTACCACCTTCTAAACCTCTTAAAATAATTCTATACCTATCTCTGCTTCAACACAAACAACTTTATAATACCCTTACTTTTCCTTTGTCTTTCTTTCCCTGTTCCTGATATAGGTATACAAGAAACTCTCTAAAATATGTCCCCAACAACTAAACCTATCCTAACCAAATCTATAATACTATTTGCTCTCATATCTTTTCACCTCCATTAATAAAGTTAATCATGACTAATTCAACTACTCTCCTAAACAAACAGCTAGTCACAACTACACCTTTACCCATTTTCAAATAAATACCACATCCACACCCTGCTACCTGCTAGCAAAATATCATTGACTTACTCATATTAAATTCAATAACACAACTGTAAAAAAACTAAAATACCTAACCAGCTTCCTTAACTACCCATCTTCTGCCCTACAAACTCCTACCTTAAAAGATGGTGACATCCACCCTAATCCAGGCCCAACAAACATTCCAACTTTTACAACTCCTTCTACTACTCCCCCCACCCTAACTACCCAAACCTCTCTCTCACATTCCTTACTTTTAGGTCATCTCAGTGTCCGCAGTATAAGTAATAAAATTGCCCATCTCCATTCCCTCCTTGATATTCATTCTTTTCATATCCTCTGCCTCACAGAAACCTGATTAAAACCTGCAACTAAAGATAATGAAATAATCCCCCCAGGTTACAATATATAGAGACTTGACTGCATAAAACGTAGGGGTGGGGATGTAGCACTGCTGTATAAATGCACTCTACAGATCTCCTCCATACCCTATAACCCACCTCAGGAAAGTAAAGCTGAAGTTCTAATCTCCCGACTTCAACTAAACACTTCCAAGGCCCTTTATATTATCTGCATCTACCTACCCCCTGGTAATAATATCTCTATAATAGAAGACATTCTAAGCTAGGTATCAACTTCTTACCCAGAAGAAACCATTATACTTGGTGATTTTAATACTGACTGGAAATGTGTAAATACAGATAATCCTTCATCTCATATTAATCATCATGGCTTTAGTCAAACTATCACCACCACCACTAGACTTAGCAAGCCCAACAACAAAGAGAGCATCTTAGATTGGATACTCATTAATAAACAACAACAAATATACAAGGTAGGAACTCTACCAGATGACTTAAGTGATTATATGCTAACTTACATTATAAGACAAAAGAATGACATCCCAAGCATCCCTACTTATAAAATCTCTCGAACCAACAAACATTTTAACCCCGTATTATTCCAAAATGAACTTAATGCCTGTAATTGGCACCCACTAAAAACTCTCCCTGTTGAGCAGGCTGTCAAATTCTTAACTATCCTTGATAAGCATGCTCCTAAACGTTCTATCAGAATGAAATCCAAACCTGTCTCCTGGCTTTCAAAAGAAACTAGACAACTCATATTGCTTAGGAATAAATCTTGGACCAAGTGGAGAGCATCCAAAAATATCTCTGAGCAACAAACATTTAGACAGCTAAGGAATACTACTAAAAAATCCATACTTACTGACAAAAAAAAACTACTACTGTAAGCTACAGCAATCTCACCATAACAACCCAAAAAAAGTTTGGTCTAGCGTTAATAGACTCCTTCACCCAGGGCACTCCAACATACCACCCCCTCTAGGCGCAGATAACAATACCTCCCTTCAAATTGCCAATGCCTTGAATACCTTCTTTACAGATGCCATAAAATCTCTAGCCTGTCAACTGTCCACAAACAACTCTAATCCCCAAACCTCTTTACCTAATACTTTCCCAACATTCCAAATACAACCCATCGCTACCTCATACATCCAAAAACTTAAGCATAAACTTAAGCCATGTACCCCCTCTGCAGACCAAATACCATCTGAATCCCTGCAAAAAGCAGCTACAGCAGTTGCTTATCCTGTATCCATCCTTATAAACTGAGCCATAAATGAAGGAACAATCCCAGATATCTGGAAAATCTTCCACATTATCCCTCTACATAAAGGCGGAAACTCCAATGAGTATTCCAACTACAGGCCTATAGCTCTCTTATCACCCTTGGCTAAAGTTATGGAAAAATGCATTCACCATCAACTAATTAACCACCTAACCCAACATAATATACTAGCTAACTGTCAACTTGTTTCAGGCCATTTCATAGTACCACCACAGCCCTCCTATCTTTCACGGACTCTATCAATAAAAACCGTAACAACAACATCCTCTCATCAGCACTCTTTATTGATCTGTCAAAAGCCTTTGACATGGTCAACCACCCCCTACTCCTAAAAACTCTTGAATCCCTTGCTCTTGACACCAAGGCTGTTCTCTGGTTTAAGTCCTACCTTAACAATAGGCAACAAGCAGTCCTTTGGGAGAACAAACTATCTTCCCACCTGCCAGTCTCCCTTGGAGTCCCTCAGGGCTCCATTCTTAGTCAACTTCTATTTTCAATATTCATCAATGACCTTTACTTTGCAATCCCTCAAGCTACCTGCATACAATATGCAGATGATTCCACTCTCATATGTTTTGCCAACTGCACACCTGAAGTACAATCCCTAACCCAGACAGTATTCAACTCAGTCGAGGCATGGTTTCTAAACCATTGCCTCCTTTTGAATGCCAAAAAAAAAAAAAAAAAAAAACAAGCTCTTACTCACACCTAACAGTAAGCACCCCCCCCATCAATTTCTCAATCAAATCAAATAATGGCACCATTATAACCCCAGACTCTACCACCAAACTATTAGGAGTCTTAATTGATAATAACCTTACATTTGACAATCATATAAATAACACAATAAAAGCCATAAATAGAAAAATGGGCTCCCTGTATAGAATAAAACCCTTCTTAACGCCAACAGCCAGAACTACAATTGATCACTCTCATCTAATCTCCACTCTTTTTTATGCTTCCCCCATTTATACCAACCTAAAGAAAAATAATCTCACTAAACTAACTTCTGTAATAATATTGCCAGGTTTGCCACTGGGAACCCATTCAGAACTCACCACTGTCTGAACCTAAAGCAGCTAGACTGGCTTGAACTAAAAAACATTTTGATACTTTCCCAACTTACCATTGTTCATAGGATATTCTACCAACCTAACAACACACAGATACTCTAACCTTATTACCACCTATGCAAACATCAATTCCTTATGCTCTTCCACTAAACTACTAGCTAGCATTAGCAAGTCTAAAAACTTTGACAGGTGACTCCTTGTTTTCTAATACTGCTGGAAAATATTGGAACATGTTGCCATCAGATCTACAGTACTTCGCTCCTTCCCACTCTGTAAGCAAAGGGTGAAGCAACATCTTAAAACTCACTGGTTATGCCCTTGCTGTTACCCTTACTAATTGTCTGCATTCTCTTTTGCCATTTTTCTATATCCTGCCTCCCCTTACCTTTTATCACTACTTATCCCTGGGTAGCAGTAACTGTCTGAAATTATTGATAAAACAAGAGGTGAATATTGCAAATAACCTCTCGTATCTTAATTTGAAAGAGCATCTTGTTCCTTTCAAAGTTTCTTTTTTTGTGTGTGTTTCGTAATTT